>NW_023607042.1:0-60001 GCF_013339745.2 Dermacentor silvarum | reverse complement strand
TCTCTGTGTTCTGTGCACTACGTGGACAAACACAAGTGGGGCAGACAAGGTAACGTTTGACATCCCATCACAGCTGTCATATACCGTCAACACCACCGTCAAATACCGTCAACGAACGCAAACAGCACAGAAAGCTTCGCTTAAATCGATTCCAAATTGCGCAGGATCTGCATATTTTTTAATGAGTAAAACCAGCCTTCATTTCGTAGTCGAGCTGTGAAGAAATTTGCTTTGTTTCTGACTCGTAAACCCATCCTTCGCAATCAAACCCAGACCCCGGGGCAGAAATCAGAAACCTTATGTTTCTGATTTGTAAGCAGCAGAGAGTCACCTTCATAGTGGTGCTTCACAACAGCACGGTGTGGATGCGTCGTGAGAAAGCACTTTATCAGCCACAAGGAGTTCAACGAATTCGCCATAAGTAAAACCAGCGGAGGAACCCTCAAGTGCAAGCGTCAGGCTCGCGCGCGAGCTCTGTGGGCGGCTCTGCAAGCAAAACCTTCGTTCATTCGCACTCTCATTGCTTCTATCGTTCATTCGCTCATTTGCTGGCTTGCCCATGATCGCTCGCTCGTTCGCTCACTGGGTCCCGTTCGTTCGTTCGTTCGTTTGTGCGCTCACTCGTTAACTCGTTTCTTCATTCGGGCTATTCGCTTACACAGAGGTGGTACTGCCCAAAGTCCTTTTTGGAGAAACTTTTGGAGCAAGTATAATTGCGCTTTTCTAGCAGTTCGGAGGGGACAAAATTGCACATTGGAGCGGATTTGAGCAGACTAAATTTTATTTTGGAGCAATTCGGAGCAGATAAAATTTCATTATGAAGCAGTTAGAATAATGGAATATGAAATATGGCAACGCACTTCGTAACCACGACGAAACACATAATAAGTCAACACGAAGCGCGTAGTAGAAGCTCGTTTTGTAGCTATAGTGTAGTAGAATATAGAAGGGTCGAGCGGCGGCATGGCGCATGCTGTGCAGTAAAGCCGAAAACCGCGGTGGCACTACAGTCAAACGATATATTCCCGCGCCGACACTCATGGTGATAACGGAACATGTTCTCAAATTATGCGGTCACCGCAGAACCAAAGTCGCAATCGACCCTAGGCTGGTATAAAGTAAAAGTATTACAGTCTGTTCTTATTTTGATTGATTATATGGGCGCATTCCAACCATCGTCATCGCCGTGATATTCCGTATAAATTCCAGGGGCGATAACATCGTCACCGCGCGCCGTATGCATTATGTGCGCGTGAAACCGTGCGAGGGTGAGCCGATGATGGCGACTCAATCTCGCGCACGCAAGGGAACAACGCGTTGAGGTACCGCGTTTTCTGGCGTTGCGCGCAATGCACCGGGGGAAGGGAGGAAAGGGGCCGGAGCGTTCTACTCCGGCAGCTGCTGCGCATGGCGTGGCCGCGCGGGCCTTATTTGAAAGCGATCGGCAATGGGGACAGAGTGCGAGCGCTGATAGCTACGTGTGCGCTGTGTTTTCGCCGCTTAGTTCGCGTTGAAGCGATATACAGCGCGAAGGTCAATTACCTCGCTGCCAGTGTTGCCAGGTCCGACGAGGCGGCGTAGCCAAAAGCTAGAGAAGTTGTAGCCCAAATGTAGCCAAACACGAAAAAAGTGCAAAATATTTCGTAGTCATAGCCATTTTTATATGCAGTTTTATTTGTGCATACATCTTCAAATTCGACTACGGCAATCGTTTTTTTTTTGCACAATCCGTCGTAACAAAATGTTTCGTGCCGCCGTGACGGTCGGCCCTTGACATCAACAACAGCGACATCGTGCTTGCACAGAACCCTTTTTGGTTGGGCCCGGAAGCTGTTAAGTTCCAGCGAATCGCTGCAGAGGGCGATATCAGTGCTTTTATTTTATGACAGATAGTACTAAGTTATTATTTTTAGTTATTTACAGTAACATTACCTACGAACTCTGCTTTTTAGCTGTCATGGACGCAAAATAATGTTTAGCATCGTCGAACTCCCACGTTATATCTGCCTACGGCGTTGAAGTTCAGCTGTCCAGCGATCTGCGACCTGCTCACGGCTTCTTTTTTTATGAGCTAAAACAAGTTATTCGTGCTATAATATCTCGTGTTATTTGTCTCATCGTCCTATCTTGTTTACTCGTTTTTTTTTTCAATTAGCTTGGCCCGGGTTAGTTGGTACATGCTTTGTATACTGTCCATTTACATCAACCTGGCGGCTATCTTAGGACTCTAGAACGGCGAGAACATGCGTTAATATAAAGTGTCAGACAACAGATGTCACTAGCTGTCTGAATCGATGTAAGCGAAGCTTTAAAAGATTACTGCGCAAAACGGCACAGTGTAAGAAGCGCGCAGTCGTTTTTGACGACGAGCAGGTTCCGAACGTAACTCGCTCGAAATGGTAAAAGCCGCGACGGCGCACAATGAGCAAAGGTAAACAACACATTGACAACAGTGGTTATGCTGTAAAAATCGGTTACTGTCAAAAAGCAAACCATGTTGATGTGAATAAAGTTTTAAAATAGGGCCCCCAAAGTTAGGGGCTCCAAAGAGCATTGCGGGTTTTAGCGTTGGGGCATAAACATATTAAAAGAAAATATACCTTTTCATGGTAAGAAGAGTAATTTAGATTCTCCTGTTTAATTACAATTTAGAACTTATGCAATTAGCAGCAAGCAACTTGTTGCGCTTAGTTTTGGGTAACAAACTTTACGTACCTTCACCCGGCCAAGTCAATCCGTGTTAGGCCTACGAGCCATGAAATGGACAATTGAATTCGGAATCAGCGGCGTCTAATGAATAAATCTTCATTACACATGTTAGTTGAGGGAAATCAATAACCGCCAAACACTTCTCTAGCTTACGAACTTCACGCGTTACCACGAATTGAGCCCAGTGGGGTGCTTGGTTAGAGCCGTCGCTTCGATGGGCGCCGCCATGTTTGTTGACGAAAGTTTTTGGGGCAGCTTTTGAGGCTCCCGCTAAATCGATAAAATAGCGTGCCCGACGCAAAACGCAAACACAGTTTTTGTCTTGTGCATGCGTAGTGGCTTCTACGCTATTTCTTTGGGGCCCGAAAACGTTTGAGGCCCCTATTCTAAAACTCTAATAATTGCTGGGGTTTTACGTGCCAAAATCACTATATGAATAATGATTGGGATGCATGACGCAGTGGGGGACTCCGGATTAATTTTGGCCACCTCGGGTTCTTTAACGTACACCTAAATCTAAGTACACGGGTGTTCCTGCATTTCACCTTGATCGAAATGCGGCCGCCATGGCCGGGAATAAAACCCGCGTCCTCGAGCCAGCAGCGCGACAACTCACAAGCTAAGCAAACACGGCGGGTGAAGTTCATGTGACGTGGTGCACTGATGTGATCGTGGCAAACATGTTTCAATATTAGCAGAATGAGTGTCTGCATCCGTGGCATTACGGGCAAACCATGCATCTAGAAGTAAAAGCACCAGAACTAACATTTGGCTAGGGGTCTTGCTCTCATTATTTTTTATACGTTCTCGCATACTTGGCCCACTTCCCCATGTCCATTGGATTCTCCTCTCGGAGGAGGATCCGCTCTTACGTCCAACCTATCGAAATGAATCTCGAATGTAAGCACGGACAAAAATCATCTAGCAGGAGAAGGAAAATGACACTTAAGCTTCGCGAGATACGTGGAGTAGGTCGAAAGTTGTGCCCGGCGCGATACTTCACCCAGAATTGAGGCATGGACATGAACACACTGGGGCGTGTCATCCACTCGTGGTTCCCTTCTTTCATGTCGGCGCCACGATCGCCCGACTGCCCCGAACCTATGTTACTGCTCTGCGTCCCTGAGCATAGCCATGTTAGTACAGTGTACTGTGAAAAACCCACTACTCCCAAGTTCATCCCGATGCCCTGCGATCAGGTGTATAATGGTCAAGCGGGGTGTAAGTTTATGTGCATCAAGGATCAAAGCCACCGGCTCAGACAATGACGCAGAGACGGAATGGGAAGGGGAGGGGGTCCTTTCGCGCACACGCATGCACGCACAGCCACACGGCCGGCTCAGCCAGCTAAAACATAGCCTTCGAGATTAGCTTCTACCCGATCAGAGCCACCTCTGGAGCGTCGATTAGGGCGCCACTTATAGCCCAAACAAAGCCAAGTCGCAGATTTTCAGTAGCCCAAATATAGCCACATAGCCAACTCGTCCAAGTCGACGCCAAAAATGTTTTCCTGTAGCCCAATTTGGCTATATATAGCCAAACCTTGAAACACTACTCGCTGCTGCCACCGCGCTTCCTCACTCCAGCGTTTTTCCAGCGAGTTTCCGCGGTCATTGAGTGAGATAAGGTCATGTTTGCTTGTGCGCGCGTGACACCATATTTGTTAATTTAGTTAGTAAGCGAATGTTTACAAGTTGATACGGCAGATAAATCTACTATCCCTACCTGTCTACTAGTTTCCTATCGCAATCGATGCGCCTTTCGGGAGCAACTACGACATTTAATTCCAGATCCGGCATTCGCCCTTCGTGGTAGGTCAAGATGGCTCAGGCCTTGCCCATACGGGCATAAACACAGATTTGAATAGTTTTACGTTATTCCGACCCTGCGGACAGATATGCCCGCCCAGTGAATCCGCTGCAGCGCGTCCCTCCCTAATGTATAGTTCGGTAGCAGCGCCCTCAGCCTACTTTTCGTTGTTTTGCGCCTCAGCTAGAGACCACCACGCCACTCGGCCCACTCAACCGTTTTTAGTACACTCTAAATATAGGCGCCCTTGCCGTTCCAACAGCAGCGACAACAGCTGGCAGTGGTCGCGCGCACGTCGGACACTTGCCGGAAGCACCGAAAATTCCAGTGTTACAAGCTCGAAAATTAGGAAAAAATGTGCACGAGGTGCTATCGCGCAGTGCGCGGTATGTGAACTGCTGCGCTCTTTTACAGCGCAGCTCTAAGGCGCCTTTTCTGCGGCGAGAGAGAACAGAGCGCGAGGAGGAGGGTGCAGCGGAACCATGAGGCGGAACGCGGAGCAGGGTATGACGACAGCGTGAGAACAAAAGCGTAGTGCCGCGCACGAGGGGCTTTGCGGCGATGGCTACGAGATGGCGCCAGAGTAGCCCGCATCGCCTGTATGGAAACAAAGCGCTGCATGAGCGGAGGTTGTCTGCAGCGGCTGCTGTGAATCGCGCCCACGCGTCACCCACGAGTTTCTTCTCGCGATTACCGATTAGCGAGGCAGTCGCGTGACACTTCGGTTCGTTTGCAACGTGCTCTGCGAGACAGATTTCCCGCGCCAGTCAATATATCTCGAATGAAAAACACATATACAGCTGCGCTCAAATTTCTAATGAGGGAGTATCGTAATCGTCGTCGAATTTTTTGGAGAACGAATGCGCTCGCTGTTCGCGGCCACTACCGGAGCACACATGCGCAAGCCGTTCTGGGGCAACGTGGCGGAATTTCGGTCAATTTATGTTTGGCACAGTTTGGCGCAGGAATTTGCGTTTGTATCAAAATGGCGCCAATTCCGTCATTTTTATACAAACGCAAATTCCTGTATTTGCTGTTCTCTGCGAGGTCCATTCCCACAGGCGAGACATGCGTTTCAGGAACATGCACGGCAATTGCTTGTTGTTGCTCGCTTTTAGTGCTGTGACGGCGGTATGCGCGTGTCGTGGAAGCGCCATACGCATGTCATCCCCTCACTCTTGGCCCAAATTCATCCCTTCAATAGAAGAGATTGGGGGGGGGGGGGGGTTGTGCAATTGCGCTGATTCCCTAGCCGATATCTGTATAGTACTTTTCAGATACGATTGTCGCCGCATGCTCAAGGCATTTCGCCTGCCTCATTGTGAAGCGCCCTTCAAAACACTTCGGAATCTGACGAAGTTGATGGATCCAGGAAATCGGATGGTCAGTCTACATAAAGTCTAGCTCCATATATTACTTGCAGCATTCTTACAAGAATTAACCGCCTATAGGTTTTCGTTTGTAACATGTGTTGATGCGGTCGCCGAACCCTAACGTAAAAGCACTCAGGAAGCTATACCTCTTAGCGCCCACTTACGCTCAAGCCACACCGCCTGCACATGCCGCAAAATTTCGGTACACTGGGTCCGCATGAGCGGATCACGTGCGCACAACGTGACGACACTTTATCGGCGTAGGAACGGTGTTCGCGGTCGGCAACTATCGCTTGCAGCTGACAAAATTGTCCTAATTTTGTCGACTTGGGTTCAAGCTTCCGGTCTTGGGGAAAACGCGGTTGTTTCACAGTCAAATTTTCTGGTGTGGTCACGTGTGTTGCACTGGTGTGGTCATCCGCGTTCTTAACACTGTTCCGTCATCTTATCTGCGCCACATTTTATTTAGTTTATTGCTACCGCATCAGGTCGCAGCTGCATATATCGCTATGTTTACGGTTGTCTGCGGCATGATTGCGCATTTACTCTTTTGCACCAAGGAACAGAGCTTGTCGCAGCAACAACGTTGGATGCTGTAGCGCCGGGGCGTTATTTCACAACGATCTTCCATAAAGATTGTTCGATTGTTGCGAAATCCAGATGTGTTGATCGACAACGCTCCCCTATTTATCACTAAGCGCACGTCTCAAACTTCTAGCGCGGCTTGTTCATATACTTGCACTTTGATCTCCACAGTTTTTACTGTGCGAACTTTGAAACTGAGCCTAAAATGCTTTCAGATGATTTCTTGTTTTTCTTCACATTTGAAACCACCACAGAGGAAGTGCGGCATGAAACGAGCCTTGTAGAACTGTAATGCATGCTACTTGTGAACTTTCCACGCAAATTAATGTGTTAACTCAACCAGAAAAATGAAAGATCTGCGCAGCCATGGATGAAGTTTTTACCGAGTGTGAAAGTGTTGTACACAAGTGTTGAACTTTGTTGAGCAAGGAAGTGAAAGTTGAGCAATGCATATATACAATTCATGCATATAGATTCATAAAAGCATTGTGCAGACTCATTTATCGGATGTTTTAAAGAGCAAAATGTTTGTGGTGAAAGAACCCCGTTACGCAGTCAACCTCCGGCAGGCATCTATACTGTATATATATATATATATATGTGTGTGTGTGTGTGTGTGTGTTTGTCGGGCGTTCAAAATGAAGCTGTACAGAAGTTTTAAAAATCGCGTGTGGCAGATGGCGTAATTCTTATCTTTGAGCTAGGTTATTCGAAGAGGCGTGCATTAGTAGCATGAGAAAACGAAACACATATACAACTAATTAAAAATCGACTAATTAACTTCTTAGTTAATTACTTTACGACACATATTGCAATTTAAAAATTGCAGCCGGTGAGTTTGCAGGGCGCATCCACTTGAAATGAAGTTCTACAGAGAGGGGGGCGTGTTTGTGAAATTGCGCTGCGCAATTGCATTTCCTTCATGGAAATTTTTTTTCATGAAGGAAATTAAACTGAACGAAAAAGTAACTTTTTGCCCGTGGGAGACAAACCCACGACCTCCGCATTACGCGCTCGTTGCACTGCCAATTCTGCTACGGCGACGTCTATCAATCGGTCCACTAACTTGGGCATTAATGTTTACTAGATCTAGCTCTTGGAGTGTTAGCCAGCGCCACTGCAGCCACCGTGGGCGGATGTGGCACATCGTTTTTTGCCCGATAGCGTCACGTAACACGTGAACTTAGGATTCATCTTAGGAGGAGCAGGAGGAGGTGAAACTACGTGACGCCATTGGGACAAAAATTATGTTCCACATACGCCCACCAAGGCTCCAATAAAGATATCCCATAAAGATATGGAGCACTTCCTTCAGCAATTCAGCAAATATTCAGCCTTACACTAAAAGGTGTCAAGCAAGCTGCAGATTCTTGAAATAAGACATGGCGGAGAAAACAGTGCAACCTTACAAGGAAGAATACCGAATCGACACATACCGGCGTTATGTGTGTCAGCGGCTATGTCCTTGTGTGTCTAACCTTGCTTCGCACTTATGTTGGCTTATTTTGTCCGCCGTGCATCTGCACCTTTTCAAAGAAATTTCGGGACTCATGATAGTAGACCGCTGTCGTTCGAGAAACTCTTAGTGTGCGGCCATCCGAGTCTTCGCAGGTGCGAATTGTGCGAGTACTGGTAGAGTTTCTTGAGGAAACGAAAATCTCAAAAAGTTGTAAGATTTTAACCGCCAAGCATTTCAGGGGCCCGGGTTGTCGTCGACGTCCATCGCGTGTGATCTGTCGTGATCACGCTCGAAAAGAAGTGCTCAAAACAGGTTCAAAACAAGTGGAGAATTGATCAAAACCTGATCAAAATAAGCTGACATGATCCAGAATAATTTAAAAGACAGGAATAATCAACAATTTAGCGCATTAATTAACAGAAGTTTGTTAAAATCGCTTCTATCAGCAGCAAAGACTTTGGCTCCAAGTGCGTGGTGGTTTGGCTCCATGTGCATGGCGGTTTCCCTCCAGTTGTGTCTTAGCACAGGTGTCAAAATGGAGGAGGATAATACAAGATATACACAAGGGAAACACCGGCACATAACTGCTTCGCACTTACCCAGGGTTCACGTTAGTGGAGCAGCATTAGCGCTGGTAGTAGAACAACACAAGCGCAGGATGCACAACTTTTATATAATGCGAAAGCTGTTTGTGTTTCTATTACTTTCTTTGACAATTATTCAAGCATGTGCTTCGCTTGTGGCACACTTACGCTGGAGAATCGTGGCTACAAAGATTCCATGGCTCCTTCCGGGGATGTGTTCTTGTATATTCATTGTTCGTTTGATGTACTGATATGGTGGTGCATGGGCCCCATATTTTCGTCCTTCCTGCGATTTTGCTTAGTTTTCCTCCTTAATATTTTAGTTGTCACACGGACTGCATTGTGCCTGTGTTCTGGGTTGTTAACTTGGTGTTTCAATGACATGACTTGTCACCCGTTAGCAAAATGTTGTCGTACCTTTGCATGATTATAGATATATTTGCATCTGGGTGAATTTGCATTTATCGAACGCTTAATTAGAAGAGTAGCAAGGGCTTCTAGAAAGCGCCAACGTAGGCTTACATATATTTAATAATGAAAACAAACAATTCATGGCCAATCCTGAATGGTAGGTAGGCGCCACAAGTACTCGAGATAACAAGAGCTACAGCTTGCGAAGACAAAGTATAAAGAACAGCTGCGCAAATAAATAGCACAGCTGAATGCGAAGCTTCCGTGCACCACTGATTATTGTGACATCAAAGAGAAGTATAAGAATTTAGGCTCCCGTGTTAGGTCGGCTTGCTGAAGGCTCATATTCGTCTACGCTGCGTGGCCTCATTTTTTACCAGAGCAACTCCCCGAAATGCAAGAAACAAAAAGCACACACGCACATCCACGCATGCCAAAGCCATATTCACCGGGCCAAGGAGTCATTCAGAAATAGACACCGAGGATTATTTCGTTTGCTGCTGGAGCTGTGTCGAGGTCGAACCACCAGAGATTGCTCTCGCGTAATTAGCTATTAGGAAACGGCAGTAGATTAGGCCACTGAACAACTCGTAGAGGTTCTGTACGCAGCGCACTTTTCTTCTTGTGAGCGCATTGATGCATGTTTTCGTCTAACCCAAACCTAGGTCTGAGAAAAAGCAAGCTATTGAGCGAGGAAATGACAAAAAACAAATAAACTTACACGTGCCTCCTTGCGGCTGTTTATACCACTACGCATGATCACTTTCCTATCAGTGGAAGACATCTGAAGAAAAAGTCAAAGAACAGAACGCCCAAATCGAGGAACAAAATAAAAACGTCATGTTGCACACTTAGTCTTCAGCTAATGACGGGATATTGGCCTAAAGGCAACGCGGATAAAGTAGTCTGCGAGATATCTCTATCTTCGTCGTCATCTGCCTAGCACAAAATCTTTTCTGCCGATTTGCCACGTTCCTTGCAGAAGGCTGTTTATTCACGTCAGCCGAGACGTTTGTGGATCCCTGGTGCCAGCGCAAAGAAAACTGCTCAGGCGCAACTTTGGGCTGATTGAAGGACCCTTTGGTCTTTAATGCTCGACAGCCTTTTGCACTTTGCAGATAGGGTCACCTAGTTCTGATAAAACTTCCTAGCATCATTTGCACACAAAAGGGGAAGCAGTTTTGAAAATAGAAATGAGAAATCTTTGTAAGCTACGCATGTGACACGTCCGCTGAACTGTGTTCGAAAGCTTTAATGATAACGTGAGAACAAAAATGTGCGCTTGTGAGTCACTACCACCATTAGTTTTGACGGACGCGTGTAACAGAAGCGGTAGTATTTAAAAATTGACCAGCAGAATACCCGCTTAATGCAGTGAGAAATACGAGCAAAACAGCGAGAAGCTCACATTAGTAACGACATACCCGTGACAACGGTTATCGTATCGCGACGCATAATGCAATCATTCCGCTTATTTAGGTTCTGTTACAAAGATACGCAAGCTCACCGTCGTTGAATATGAGTGGTCTCATTGTTATGTCGGTACGTAACCGTGAAAGACCCTCCCCTAAGTGTAGGTTATCATCATCATTAAGCTATATTTTATGTCCACTGCAGGACGAAGGCCTCTCCCTGCAATCTCCAATTACCCCTGCCTTGCGCTAGCGCAATCCGACTTGCGCTTGCAAATTTCCTAACTTCATCATCTCATCTGGTTTTCTGCCGCCCTCGACTGCGCTTCCCTTCTCTTGGTATCCATTCTGTAACCCTAATGGTCCACCGGTTATCCATCCTACGCATTACATGACCTGCCCATCTCCATTTCTTCCGCTTAATATCAACTAGAATATCGGCGAACCCCGTTTGTTCCACACCGCTCCCTTCCTCTCTCTTAACGTTAGTCCTAAGATTTTTTGCTCCATCGCTCTTTGTGCGGTCCTTAACCTGTTCTCGAGTTTCTTTGTTAACCTCCAAGTTTCTGCCCCATATGTTAGCACCGATAGAATGCAAATTGTACACTTGTCTTTTCAAAACGACAGTGGTAAGCTCCCAGTCAGGATTTGGCAATGTCTGCCGCATGCTCTCCAACCCAATTTTATTCTTCTATAAATTTCATTCTCGTGATCAGGGTCCCCTGTGACTAATTGACCTAGATAAACGTACTCCTTTACAGACTCTAGAGGCTGACTGGCCATCCTGAATTCTTGTTTCCTTGTCAGGCTATTGAACCTTATCTTTGTCTTCTGCATATTCATCTTCAACCCAACTCTTATCATTTTCCAATTCTTACACAAGTGTAGGTACACCTCGTCATTATTCAGTGATGTTCAACCACAATCGTTCCTCTCGTTTCTGGCGAAGAAGGTCAAATATGACGTACAGCGAACGTTTCTGTTCATCAATTAACACGCCAGCATCTTTCTCAGCTAAAAGCATGAACCGCCATGACTTCCTGTCCTTCTTCTCTTTGGGGTTTTTACGTGCCAAAACCAGTTCTGATTATGAAGCACGCCGTAGTGGAGGGTTCCGGATTAATTTTGACCACCTGGGATTCTTTAACGTGCATTACAACGCAAGCACACGGGCGTTCTTGCATTTCGCCTCCATCGAAATGCGGGCACCGCGGCCGGGATTCAATCCTGCGTTCTCGTGCTCAGCAGCGCAACGCCTTAGCTGACTGAGCCACCCTGGCGGGTACCATGACTACCTGAATTCTAAATATGCGCTTACCATGGAAATGCATGGCTTTGAATACAATAACGCATGCAATCAGCTGACAACGGTGATTCTTTCTGAACCCCAATTATTCTCTCATCATCAAGATTATGATTTATTCGACACTTAAAGACCCTTTGAGGGGCATTACATAAAGGGGTTGGGGGTACAGCAGTAAAAAAACAGAAAGCGTGATCAGCGTAAAGCGAAAGGACAACTTGCGTGGTAGTGATATCACAGAAAATGTATGTACACAGCAGGCTCGAAAAGCAACATACTTATTACCTAAATGCTTAACAAGTAAGAATAATTATAAACATACATAAAAGTCACATACACATATATAAAACTGTGCAAATGCGTGGGCGGAGTATTACCGAGATTATGAGCGAAAATGGTTTGTTATTAGTTCATGGAATTGTAGCGGGTCACGCTCTGCAACGATCAATTCGGGTAAGTTGTTCCATTCCTCTATGGCTACAGGAAGAAATGATTTCTTAAATGTGGTGGTTATACCAAAAAGTCGTTGGATGCTCATAGAGTTGAATAGGTGGCTTGAATAGTGGGCAGGAGGTAGTAGTAAGGAGCCATGCAAATTCGGGAAGGAGTAATACAATTGATCAAATAAGCAGAGTCGAGACAGTTTGCGTCTGACGTCTGGAGATTGCAGTTCTAAGCACTCCCTAATAATATTGATGCTCGAATGGTAGTTGTGGTCGGACGTTATGAAGCGAGCATCACAATTTTGCATGCTTTCCAGTTGCTTAATTAGGTAGCTTTGATGAGGACTCCAATTGGGTGCCGCATATTCAAGTTTAGTGCGAACGAAAGTTACATATGCTATTTGGGGGACTGAGGGTGGGCACAGAGGCAACCTTCTTATAATATTATCAAGTTTCATTGATGCATTTGTCACAAGTTGGGTAATGTGTTCAGACCATGTTAAATTGCTACTGATTAGGATGCCAATGTACTTGTGTTTTTCTCGAGGTATTAGGCTTGTTGAATTTAATGAGTAGTATTCAGAGTTAGACTGTTTGCGGGATACTCGCATCACTTTACACTTAGAAGCATTCGTTTGCAATAACCAGCGCGAGCGCCAGTTTTCTATAAAACAGAGATCGTTTTGCAGTAGTTCGCGGTCTTTAGGGGTGGTTGTGCGGTGGTACAGGATACAGCCATCGGCGAATAGTCGAATAGGTGATGAAATTCCCGAGCGCAAGTGATTTCCGTAAATTAAAGAGAGTAGAGGGCCAAGCACTGATCCCTGAGGGACTCCAGCAGTTAGGGGTGTCATAGCTTTAATATGCTTTTCATTGTTTAGGGAAGTCAAATATTTCTATTCGAATATCATTCACGATGGCTGATTGCATTGCAGAATATCCTTGATAGCTTGTTCGCATTTTAAAAATGCGATTCTTTATCCGCGTATAATTTCTCTATCTTAAGGGGCCCCTCGACTGGTCTGACCATATTGAGCTGATAGTCGCAGTGCATACAAAAATTGGAGGGCGCTTAAGTTTCGTTTTTAAGAGTAGAACGCGATAGCGGTTATCCCACTAAACACACATTGGTCTATAAGCCGTATTCAAGACGTCTTGACAAGATAAGCAAGACGTCGTGAAAGCCATTTTAGACGTTTACAATACGTCTTGGAGACGTTTTGGCAAGATATTAAGAACGTCTTCAAGACATCTTACCAAGATTTTGTCGGACATCATAAAACGTCTTGTAGCCGTCTCTAAGACCGTCTAATGCACCGCAAAATTTGGGATATCAGACGTTTTGCAAGACGTCTGTTAGACGTCTTGCCGGACATCTTGGCAACGTTTTGAAAACGGCTACAAAACGTTCTGCTGGACATTTTGAGGATGTCTTGAAAACGTTTTTAAATAGTTTAAACAACTACTGGCTAAGTAAATCATGACCTTTTCTAGCTGCTCGTAATTAGCTAACTAAGCCCTAAATTGTTTTACAGTACTTACAAGAGATAGTGAGTGTAAATATACTTCGTCTAAAGTGCAGAGGACGTGAAATCTGAACACGAGTAGGTTATTTCAACACAGAATGTATTCCATAAAGTTACCAAGTCTTCACTTTGTGGAAAAAAAGTGAAGAAACAAATAAGTAATAAACATGTTGACTGTGTTTGGTGATCTATTGTCAGCTACGGGAAGCACTAGCACATTTTAAATAGTCTCTAGAAGCTAAAATTACGTCACATTATAATCCAGATGGTCTGTCTCCTTTTTTTATTTACTAGATATCCTGCAGCGCCGAAGCATTACAGCAGGAGAGTGGGTACAGATAATAAAAAAAATATGCAAAACAGACAAACAGTTCAAGATATGATGATTATAAAACGAGGCATTCGTAATTTGAGAAACTGTTATACAAACCGTAAAACAGCACAGTGCAAGAATAACTATATTAATTACAAGTTATTGATCAGATGAGCGAAGCTGTGACCGTCAGCTGTGACCACTTCCTCTGGTAAAGTGTTCCATTCAGATATTGTCTTTGCAAAGAAAGAGTGTTTCATGTAATTTGTACGGCATTTAATTTCTCTAACTTTACGGCTGTGATCCCTCCTTCTTGAGATGTAGTGGGGAGGTTTTATATATTTAAATTTGTCCGTGCGAGTTGAGTTATTATAAATTGCATGCATTGGTTTCAGCCGGTTTTCCTTCCGCCTTCTGTCAAGAGGTTTGGTTCCAATGCTGGCCTTCATTTGTGTGGCACTAGTTCCCCGGGAATATTTTAATATAAACCTCACCGCACGATTCTGTATAGCTTCCATTTGATCCATGAGACATTTTTGATGGGGGTCCCACAAGCTGGACGCGTATTCTAAGTGTGGTCTTACTAGTGATCAGTACGCCGCCATTTTCAGTATTTGAGGAGCGCCACGCAGATTCCGAATAACGAGGCTAAGCATGCTGGCTGCTTTTTAACGGTGTTATTGATATGCTGGTGAAATGAAAGATCTTCCGAAAGAAGCACTCCTAGATATTTCACTTAGGGTACGTTTCGAAGTACCTTATTACCAACTGTGTATCTTGTGTTCCGTATGCGCTTCCCTTTGCTAAATGTTACGTGGTAGCTTTTATCTGCGTTGAGATCTAGTTCCCATGTGCTACACCATAAAGTAGCATAATCAAGGTCTTGTTGAAGTGATTGCATGTCACTATCTGTACTGACTGTGCTGTATATTACGCAGTCATCCGCGTATAATCTGACACTAGAAGAAATATTAGACGCGATGTCATTGATGAAAATTAAGAATAATAATGGTCCCAATACCGAGCCTTGTGGCACACCCGAAGTCACTTCCACAAATCTAGATTGTTGTCCCCCCAGGACGACGCATTGTTTTCTGTTGTTGAGGTAATCTCCAATCCATTTCAAAATATTTTGATCGATGGTGACAGCAGACAGTTTGTGCTTTAATAGTTCATGCGAAACGGAATCGAATGCTTTTATAAAGTCTAAGAATATTGCCTCAGTCTGCAATCTTTTGTCAGCCGCAGTGGCAAGGTCATGAAATAGCTCTATTAATTGGGTAGTACATGAAACACCAGCACGAAACCCATGTTGATTCTGGAAGAAAAAATTATTAGTTTCTAAATGTTTTATCATATTACTGTACACAGTACGTTCCAGTATCTTACAAGTTATACAGCATAAGGAAATTGGCCTATAATTGGCTACCATAGACTTCGGGCCATTTTTGTGAATGGGTGCAACCAAAGTCGTCTTCCAATCTTCGGGAACAATTACAGTTTCAAGCGATTTTCGATATATTATGTACAGTTATTGAGACACAATGTCAGAGCATGTCTTTAGTACTTTCGGGGATATCTGATCTGGACCAGCTAGTTTGGAATCATCTAATGAACGTAAACATGTTCTGATACCCTCAATTGTGAGTGTTACAGGAGGCATTAAACAGTGAATGTTGTATTTAAGAGTAGGTAATGTATAATAACGCTTTGGTTTCAAGAAAACTGATTTAAAGTAGTCACTGAAGCAGCTAGCTTTTTCAGTATTGTCTATTAATTCTACTCCTTCATGCCAGATATTGGGGGTACCGGTTTTTTCTTTACTCGTTCTTTTAAGATAGCTCCAGAAAGATTGTGCATTTTTTGTTATAGCCTCTGCTAGTCCAGAGAAGTAATCCTCCTTTGCCATTGCTATAGCCCTTTTATACTTTGCGTCCAGTTCCTCCAGACGGGGCTGAACATAAGTAGGGTTTCTTTTATATTTCTTGTATAAGCGAGAGCGTTTTTTTATCAGCTTTTTCTTATGACTGCTTACCCAAGTCTTATCGACTTTGCGCTTGTCTTGCGCATACTTAGGCGGAATGTATTTTTAGTCAGTGCGGATAGCAAGTTTTTAAAAATGGTCCAGAGGGTATCGACGTCTTCGTCCTGAGATTTAACAATATAATCATGCAGAGCTTCCTCTAACCCATTTTTAATTTCATTATAATTGGCTATATTATACATACTACTTTTCTGATGTCGTGGCTCGTAGGAATTAGATGCGGAAGCATGAAGGTAGCAGTGACCATGTTGTGGTCGCTAATGCCAGGAAGGACACACACTTTTTGCACAATGTTGGGGTCATTAGTAAATATCAAATCTAAGATGTTGCTTCCGCGTGTAGGCAAAGAAACGTATTGCTCGAGGCCGTATTTAACCGTTACATCATAAACTGGCGAGGAAGCTCCTACTCGTGGTGTCTGTTCATCCCATTGTATGTTTGGTAGGTCTCCTGCAAGGATGCGGCGTTCATCGGGAAGAGTGGCCAGAATAGAATCTAACAAGCTGTCTATTTCACCACTGGCTCCAGGTGGACGATAGAAAGAACCCAAAGCAAGGGTACCTCCATCTGAAGTCCTCAGGCGACATTATACCGATTCTGTTTCATTGGCGGCAATGTCAATTTCCGTACTGTGGAACGATTCCTTAACCATTAGAAATACTTCGCCGCCACGGCGATTCCTGTCGTTTCTATAAACTTCATAGTTTGAAGTAAAAATTTCACCATTCTTATTTGACGCATGGAGCCATGACTCGGTCGCAAAAACAATATCAGGATCCAGTGCCCCCAGTAGCCCGTTAAAATCATCAATTTTATTTTTTATGCTCTGACAGTTTAGTAAAGGAACTGAGCACTCTGTCACTATGCTTTTGGGTTTCTTAGCCTGTGGTCACTTTTTGTTTATTTTAGCTACAGTCTGGGCGTCGTTATCCCAAGTATAGGCTTCACCATTTATGATCAGCTTATCATGCACAAGTGAAACTTTGTCCTTTCTATTATTCTTCCTTGTTATGCAAAGGACCACAGGTTGCGTCGGATTTCCCTCACACGTGGCGAAAAGTCTCTGGATATGCCGTAGTTAGTGTTTTTCAGTTTCCTGCCATTGCTTAAAACTTTCTCGGTGTCTTTATATGATAAGAAATTGGCGATAATGGGACGGTTGCGGTTTAAGGAATGACTCCCTATCCTATGTGCTCTCTGGATTGCTCCTATGGTGACTTGCAGTTTGTCCCGGCAGAAATTCCTGATCTTATTTTCTGATGTTTCCCAGCTTTCATGCGGGTTACTATCCTCTAGGCCATAAAAGACAAGATTCATTTTTCTGCTGTGGTTCTCCAGTTCGTCTATTTTTTTTTTGGCCAATGCTTCTGCGTTTTCGGACTGCATTTGAACTTGGTTTTGAAACTGTGCAGCATGTTGATCCGCATGTTCGAGCTTTTCCACCCAAGATTTTAAGGATTCAAGCCTAGTCCCAACATCGCTCATTAGAGTTTCCATCTTTGTTTGTCTTTTTTTCTATGTCATCCAGTTTACTAAGAATAGTACTTTGGCCATCCTGAAGTTTCTGTAAAATGTTAGTCAGTTCATCCGTAGGCCCAGGATTTTCCTCAATGTCGCCAGCTACTAACAGTAGTCTAGCAAGAAACACTTTCACAGATATGAACAACTTGCGCACTCTTTGTGGGAAAGGCAGCAGCAATAGAAACCGATCACTACGATAGCAGGGAATGTCTGCTCTTACCTGCAAAATGCAGAAATGACCGTTTAAGCGCATGTTGTCGCGATTGCTGCCGTCTTTCCCACTGAAGATCAGACGGTGGTGCGGGTTGCTTTTATGGAGCCTTTTCAGGATGCCAGCTGATGTTGCCGAGTGGGCGTGGCGTAGATATCCCAGCTGATGGCATTCTGTCATCCAGCCATGGTCCCCCAGCTGGCAGTCGGGAGAAGTTTGTCGGTAGTTATCTTGTTCTGGCTGCATCCTCGCAGATGCCATGATGGTGACGTTTCCATAGATGCTGATTGCAGAAAGCAGCAGCTGCAAAATGCAGAAAGGACCGTTTAAGCGCATGTTGTCGCGATTGCTGCCGCCTTTCCCACTTTCCCACATGTCAACTATCCACCGAAATGTTGCTTAGCTTCAGTGATCTTAATAGAGACGGCATACACTGCCCATTATGGTCCGAGAAGAACCAATATCATTTTACTTACCTTGTCTACACTGATCTAGATTTGCAGATAGAATAATATCAAAGACTCCTGCAACACTATTACAGTAGTTTTCCTTGCATGGATGTTTGCCACGCAGAAGAATTTAGATACACAAAACACCCTTCCATTATAGCATTAATTATAAAGGAATTGAGTGTCTCCCTGTTATCTGCTACATAGAGAAATCAATGAGGATGTTCGTATTCCTCGCAATATTGAAAAAAAGGTTGGCTTTACCGAGAGCACCAATCCCTATGACCCATTTCTTACAACCCATCATAGCAACACTGAAATATTGGCAAAGCCACAAAAGCGATAAACACGTGTGAAAGCCACGTACGCTTAACATAAAGAATGATTGTTCACACAAATGAAGCGCTAAAGTGGTCAAATTTTTCAAAGAATTTTTAGTAAATCAGGAACATGCCACTACATAAGCAAAATGTTTCTAATGCACCTTCTAGAGTTTTGCATTGTCACTGTCTGTTATAGCAAATTGGTCACATCACGATTCAGGGAACTAGCTTAGACATTTCCACAGGCTGATGCACCCGCAGAAAATTCAGCCTGTTTCAATGATGCTTGACCTCAGATTTGGCACCTGCAATTAGAAGGTAAGACAAAAGATTAACAAATATGTTACAGTGAAACTTCGTTATAACGAAACTGGATGGAAATCCCAGAAGATATACATGTGTCTAAAACTTCGTTTCGACCAAGTAAAATTATCCTGCCAATAGATACACCAAACTTGATTTGTCTCCGAAACAAAAAATGCCCGATCCTTGCAGCACACATTCGGTGCCGATGTTTAATCGCTTAGGTATTTGCGTTGAATGCAACGTCGAACACTGGTATTTGTCACCACTACGTGTAGTTACGCATAAGCGGACTCATGATCGTTATCGCAATTTCTCTCACTGCGGCACCGCGCAGGCTAGTTAGTGCAGCTATAGGCATGGCCTCGGAGATTGCGCCGGTGCAGGTTGAGAGGTCCTGTGTGTGTCTACCACGTGCTGCTCTCTGTGTGTACCACGTGCTGCTCGAACACGACGAACATTGTTGGTGTCGCAGCGTGCAACCTATTAAACCACGTCACTGTTTCGGCGGTTTCGCGATGCTAGAGAGGGCCCAACTAAAGGCGGTAACGAAATATCATCACATTGAAACAGAAGGCAGCTATCGTAAAGACAATCGTGTCAGATGCTAAGAAGTGGTGTGTTAAGGACGCCGAAAGTTTCTTTTGCTGTTTTATTAGAAGTTCAGCGAGCACGTGGCCATGCATGTAGTGGTTCTGCTGGCCGAAAAGCCGTCTTCTATACAAGTTGAAATTTGTGCGCGACGTTGCGCATATGTTGCAGTGGATGGCAGTAATGAACATAATGACGTAATTTTGGCTCCCCCTTCAACTTCGCTATAAAGAGATTTTATTGCATATGACTGATAAGAGTTCCCACTCATTTATACCGCAGCCTTGTTTGCAAACAGTAACTGTTAGAAATCCGACTTGGGTATCTTCCGTATGCAGATGCAATAATGCCATCGCTGCGATTCGGCCTTATCTGTAGCCTCGGTAGCAAGCCCCCGAGATACTACCGTGAAACTACGTCGCAAGCGACACTTTTCGTTTTCAAATCATAGGCATGCTGCAAGCCCTTTTTCGAAATTCCATGTTTTGTTGATTTAAACGTAGTAGCAGTTTGCGCCCAAAAACAATTCTACACCGGGTTCTTCACATGTACCAGTTCATGATGCAACGTGCAGGCACGAACATATATGCGCCGCGCGTCAAAGGTTTTCAGAATACGTGACAAGGCCTCCTCTTGGGGACATATTGAATGGCAACGTCAACTCAAGGATGCGCAGCCAAGCGAGGTCACTGGTCAACTTGAACGATGTTCTACGTAACGAATGAAACACTTCCGGGGTAACCACACTCAGAATGTTCACAACGTAATTTGAGCCAGGCGCGTAGCCCGGATATTTTTTTCGGGGGTGGGGGTGGGGGAGCTAAAGCACCGCGATCGTCCTGACTGCGGTGCTTCGTTCTTTTAAGCTCCCAGGCGTCGGAGAAGCGTTGAGACGCGAATGCCCATAATAGCCGCACGTTCGAAGGATACGCGCCTTTGTTAATAGGCGACGTGCCAGGCACAAAAGGATAAAAGGCCTCCGGCCGTAAAAAAAATAAAGACAAAATTTGGAGAGGGGGGGGCGGAAGCCCGGTCACCCACCCCACCTGATTAGGGTTGGTAATATCGATTATTGATTAATCGATTAAATGTATCCCGAAAAACGATTAATTTTCATCGATGTCCATCTTTTATTTAATCGACCTAATCGATTAGGCCTGTTCGATGAAGCGTTGTCGAGAGTTCGAGAGGAGTGGCACGAGAATTTTTAAATGGTGCTGGAATGGCGGCCCACGAGCAGGTCTGTGCGGCCGGGGTATGGTGGCTATAGCTGGGCTAGAGCGACGGTCGACTGTCTTTCCGAGTCCAGAGTGATGCCGAGCTGAGCGCTCCGCCTCTCCCCCTCCCCCCCCCCCCCCCCCCAACCGCACACGCCACCACGCTGCGCGAAGCCGGAGGCTTGAAACGCCCTCGCAATGCAAGGGACACTATAGCAACCCAGTCGCTGATCGTAGTGCCACTCCCAGTCCACTAAAATAGTTTCACAGCATGCGCGCTGGCTTAGACCATGTATTTGACATAGCGATAGAGTTCAATATTCTGGCATGCTGGTTGTGTGGCCATTCAAAGAAGGTGTTTGTTTCACCCAAACATGCCATCCAATTGGCATTCCTTCGCTCTGTAGAAAAGATTATGTGATTTAAAAACCAAAACCACTGACTTTCTTTTTTCATGTGTACATTGCCATTTCGTGCATATTTCAGTTGGACTTCACCTTTCACTTTTGCCATTTTTCTTAATTCTTCTTTAACTGTACTGTACTGGGATTCACTAGTGCAATGTACCTGATTAAAGCGAAGCTTTATATGTCTATAGTCGGATACAACGTAAGTTTGCAGTGAAGCACCGCCCACGCCCTCATAACCGTCAGCCACTGTTCCGCCGCGAGGCTGCAAATAGTTCGTACTTCAAACTTTCCCTGTTACCTAAACCAGGCGTTAACATCAAAAATAAAATTATAAACGCGTAATTTTATACGTTTTCACTCAACTATTATAGTGGAGACCCGCCGTGGTTGCTCAATGGCTATGGTGTTGGGCTGCTGAGCACGAGGTCGCGGGACCAAATCCCGGCCACGGCGGCCGCATTTCGATGGGGGCGAAATGCGAAAACACCCGTGTACTTAGATTTAGGTGCACGTTAAAGAACCCCAGGTGGTCCAAATTTCCGGAGTCCCCCGCTATGGCGTGCCTCATAATGAGATCGTGGTTTTGGCACGTAACACCCAATATTTTTTTTATTATAGTGGAAAGTACAAGTATGACAACTACGGTCGTATCAACTGTGACGCCATTGTGAAAACGTCGCATGACGACGATTTTGTTTGCTCCTGTGATTGGCTGGCGGAGTAACACAGCCCCGCGCGGTCAGTGCACCTATTTTGCCAACTGCTGTTTTTTAAGTTGTATCCTACCCTACGCGAAATTGTTTATGGCTAGGCGAAATCGCCTGTGTGCAGAAAACTATGATCATCAGCATTGGTTCGAGCGTCGTCGTCTTCTTCCGCAGCTAGCTCTTTGGCGCCCCTAGGGTTGCGCTCGTGCCCCTGCTCCCGCGTTCGTCGTCGTCATCTGCTTGCATGGCTGGCTGCGTAGGCGCTAATGATTCCTGCGTAGAATTTCACTTGTCTTCTGTCGTCGTAATGTGGAGGCCACGTTTACGGTGGTATGAGCCATTGCTTAAGGGGGTATGAGCCATTCATTGTCTTACGTGACGGACAGATTTAATTTTTGAAGCAATTTAATTTCGAAGAATCACAAGCGGCAGTGTTGGGCGATTGCTGCTAACCACGCCGCCGAGCAAACTCGAGGCATCGAACGCAAGCGACAACGGCGGACTGCGGCCATACCGTCAGTGACGCCGTGCTCTCTGTCGCAGCCGAAGGTGTTTGTGACCTCATTAAGAAACACAAAGGCTTGATAAATTGATAAACTGATAATACTTCAATGAACTGTCGTGATTAACCTAGTCATAAACACCGGGGCCACACGTTTCAACTCCGCTAGTTAACCATCTTCACGGAGTTGTAGGGCCAACGAATTGTTTGATTCTGGACTAAGTACCATTTTATAACATATATTGTTTATCTTGTCAGAAGCCACTAGTGCCAACTATAGTTAGTCTTTAACAAGGTAAAGAGAACCTTTGTCAAACGTTTGTACACTTGTGTTTCAAACTTTATTCCACCTGTCAAACATTAAAACAGGGCGCCACAAAAGTAGATAACTGCGTTTCAGCCTTTTTGAAAGAGCCTGGCAAAAATTTCGATTAACCAATTAATCGATGAGAAACCCTGAATTGAAGCGATTAATCGATTAAAGGCTAAAACGATTAATGATTAATCGTTAATCGAATAAAATATTTAATCGACCATCCCTACACCTGATACGCCACGGCCCTGAGCGTCCTGATTTAGAGCAAATTTGCCGGGATCGCTGTAAAATTTTTGCTTTAATTCTGGCGACCACATTTCTAACAATGACTTGCACAGATTACGTCCGAGTGAGCATAACCGGAAATGTTCATTCGTTCTATGAAATATCGTTGAGGCCTGCCACATTGCCGGCCACGCGCGCCCTCGAGCTCGCACGACCCTCGCCTATGTCCCTTGAGTGAGCAAGACCATCGCAATTGTTCTGAAACCCTATGAAGTCAATGCCCCACGTTTAGGCCCACTAGTTGCAGCATGAACAGGCAGATGTGAAGATGCAGAAGATATGTTCCAAGCATTGTATACACAGAACAGCCTGCGCGAATTCGCGAATATCTTTACATCAGCGAAAGCAGTCATTCTTAAATAGCTTGAAGCAATAAATCTATGTCAAAGATATTGATTAGAAATAAATCAGAAGTGAAGAAACAATGTCGTTTCCATTGCACTTGCGGAGCACGTGGCAGGCTGAATATGACACCGACGAGACAAGGCTTCTACATTGCTAAGGAAACTGGATTTGAAGGGAGTTTCTCGAATCCCCTTGCTATCCAGATTACAAAAAACTACATGAAGAACGCTGTATCGCAACGATGGCAATATCCCGCCTGCATACGCAGAATGCCGTAGTTTCGAGCAGTTCGTGTTGTGAACAAGGCTTCCGTACGTCCAATTCTTATTAACACTTTTTGATCAGCGTCCTTTGTTTTTTCTTATTGTAACATGAACTCCAGAACCAAGAGAAAGCAGATGCCAGAAGCAGCATTGCATTTGAATTTATTATCTGTTCCAAAGTTTGGAAGTCAATGTGAGCGAAAAAACTGATGACGGCAAAATTCTACGTATTAATCATTCTTGTGGTTTAAATTAGGACAGATAGATTTGTCAACAACCAAGTGAAGCAGCATAAAAAAATTCGTTCCAAACTAGCAGTTGATGAGGACACAAAAATACATATGCCGCACATACAGGCCACACATAGAATTTATTTATTTAAAGGCGCAAACGATAGGACATTACATCCGTGTGTTATTCTGAAGGCCAACATCTTGTTCTGTCATTATTGAGGCCGCAATGACGTATTCACCTTCTTCTGTCATCATCGCCTCAGTGGTAAGCTCAACCTACTCAGCGGTTGGTTCAGCTTACCGTTAACAGCATGCTCAATTAAAATGCCAATTACATGACAAGCGCCATGGGCTATTCAAATCACTACTTCAAACCATTACGTTATTAAGCACCTGGAATAGCATGTCAGGCGAATAGTCAGGCTAACATCTCCAGCATCTCATTAAAGAATGTTTCTTTCTCTCTCTCTCTATGTGACACAGAAAGCAGCTTAATAACGTAATGGTTTGAAGCATTTGATATGAGTGGACCGTTGCGCTTGCCCAAGTGCTATCTGCCACATGCAATGTTTTTTTTTTTTTAGTTTGGTTCAGTTTAAAAAAATAAATAAAACCTTGTAGAATGAGAACATACGGTATGTTCTCATTCTACTTGGTCTTTAAGCTGATCTAAATCTTAAGAATATATGACAGACAGCACAATTGCGCTGTCCAAATTGTTCTATATTACTCGATGAGGTGGCCCATTACTTCTACGAAAAATCAAAACGTTTAATTGAACAATTGACAGTTACACTAATTAACATTTAATAATTACCTCACTGCACATATTTTAATTGTAGGTAGTGATTATGCCAGGAATATCGACTTGGAACAAATTCTGAGGATGGGAACGGTTTCGAGATATGCGGTATCAAACTTTCAGTAAAAATGCACAGTTTTTTTAACCTAATTTTTAAGAAAACGCTGTTTCATAAATTGAAGCACACACTAACTGGAACGCCAATGCATTTCGGTGGACACATTCAAAATTATTATATCGAAACTAGCGTAGTCCTCAAATCTCGTTCTAAGTCGATATGCATTTCATACCCACTAGCTACAATTCGTAGAATAAATTATGTGCTGCAAAGTAGCTAGTGTTTATTAGCGCAATTAAGTAAATTATTCGAAAAGCATATTGGTTTCTCGTAACGTAATTGCCGCCTTATCGGCCTGACTTGTAAACTATATTTCCGTATGTCTATGGCACAAGAGGAATAATAAATGACCTTTTCCGCGTTGCAAATAATTAGTCTTGCGATAACAAAGGCCCATCATTATGTGGATCACAGGAAACTACTCACTCATGCATCGCTCTGTTTACCAGCGTTTCAGCTTGCTGATCTAGAACGCTGCAAGTGTCTGATTTTGCTCAACGCTTGACGCTACGCACGAGTAGGTACACATAACTCAATTTATTTAATTATCCAGGTACAACAGGTACAACAGGTACAACAAGCGTTTACCATATGCCGCTCTACCATTGCCGCTCCCCGCAGGGGCGTCTGCGCAAGCAGGCGTTTAGGTGTGTTGCGACACCACGGACCCGAGCACAGGGGGGTTGGAGCCTCCCGCGTCTATCCGTGCGCGGCTTAGCCGTGTCCGGGGAAAAGGGGATCCTGGAGGTTGAGTCGAAGCCGGCTGTTTGGACCATTATGGCCCCCCGGCGGAGGCAACACACGCCTTTGGCCTCGGCTTCACGTAGACGGCACCCCGGACTGACCCACCCAGGGGAAATCGGTAGTTGCCTTTTCCTTTCTCTCTCTCCCTCCAACCTTCGTCTTTCTTACTTTCACTCTTTCCTGTCCTCTCTTTATTTTCCTTTCACTTCCGACTTCGCGGGCAGCAAGGGTTAACCTTGTGCATTATATCCTGCCTTGGGTATATGTATTTGGTTATAGTGGTGGCATACAGTTGGCGTTTGCAGGACCTGTCCCTTACAGACTCTGCAGCGTCTCCTTGTTGGGCTCCATGGTGGGTGGCTGGCGCCACCGCCGAAACTCATCCCACATATATGGATAGCTCCTTTCCTGCACTTGCTGATCGCCGCCCGAAACGGGGGCGCACCGAAGAAACATTCCAATTTTTTGGCCGACAAATTGAGAACTTTCCACGATACCACGTGGTACATAGTGAGAAAACTGACAAGTCCGTGAGACGGATCTCACCCTTTATTGTTGCAAAGACTCTGACAGAGACTATAGGACCAGGTTAAAAGGCGACGAAGTTGGCCAGCGGTGATCTCCTTCTGGAACTCCGCGAAAAGAAACAACATGATAAACTACAGAATCTAGTGTCGTTTGAAAATTTTCCTGTGACTGTGACCCCGCACCGCACCATGAACACCTCCCGCGGTGTTATTTCTGATGACGACATGTTGGAGCTCACTGAAGATGAACTTCTGGAAGGATTTAAGGAACAAAATGTTTTGGCTGTAAAACGATCAAGATGAGGCGCGATGGTAAGGAGATTCAGACAAAACATAATTCTTACTTTTGGTTCAAGTGTTCTACCCGGGACCATTGAGGCCGGATACGTAAACTACGTGTCAGGCCATACGTGCCAAACCCACTCCGATGCTTCAAGTGCGAAAGATTCGGCCACAGCTCGCAGAACTGCCGAGGCCGACTGACATGTGCTAAATGTAGTGCCTTGGAACACACATCTGAATCGTGTGAAAACTCTGTCCGCTGTGTGAACTGTGATGGGGAGCACGCCGCATACTCGCGGTCCTGCCCGTCCTGGAGGAAAGAAAAGGAAATTGTAACTATAAAAGTGAAACAGAATATTTCATTTAAAGAGGCACGAAGGCGGGTGACCTACCTGTCTAAAACCAGCTTTGCCGATGTAGTGCGTCTGGGGGCAGCGTCACAACGGTCTCCGGCTGCTGTCCGGCTCACACGTAGTGAGCCGGCGGTGACGCCATCCGCCCCCTCGGCGGCTGCGGCTACCACTGCTCCGCCATCTCACAAGAAGGCGCCATCGACCTCCGGGCTCGTGGCCTCAAAGGTCTCGTCCATCGACACGAGGCCCTCACGTTAAACACTGCGCTCGCAAGAGCGCGTGTCCAGCGCCTCGCAAGAGCCGATGGACACAACAACCGGTCAGACGGCGCCGCCAGCGCCTAAGGAGCTCCGCGAATCTCGCGATCGCTCCAAAAAAGAAAACCCCGCATCAGAGGGCCCGACAAGGGCTCTGTAAGCAAATTTAGAGTGCCTTCACACACAGCGCAAACCTCTTTCTCAATATGGACACGCAAATATTGCAATGGAACGTTAGGGGACTTCTCCATAACCTCGATGACGTTAAAGAGCTCCTTCATAAATATAGTCCGAGGGTGCTGTGTGCCCAGGAGACGCATCTGAAATCAGGAAACACAAACTTTTTAAGGCAATACGCCGTTTTTCGCAAAGACCGTGACCACGCTACCGCCTCGTTGGGCGGTGTCGCTATAATTGTCGATAAAGGTGTTGCCTGTCAACAATTAAACATCCGAACTTCCCTTGAAGCAGTTGTTGCCCGAGCAGTACTGTTTGGTAAACTAGTCACGGTTAGTTCGATTTACATCCCCCCTTGCTATCAACTTTCCAAGACACAGTTTCAAAATTACATAGATGAACTTCCGCCGCCATATATAGTTGTCGGAGATTTAAATGCACATAACACTTTGTGGGGAGACTCGTTGCGATGCGAGAGGGCGCCTAATTGAAAACTTTCTGTTTTCTTCAGGTGCATCTATACTTAACCAGAAAGAGCCAACGTATTTCAGCGCTACACATAACACATACTCATCCATTGACTTAAGTAAATGTATCGAGTACACTAATACCGTACCTGGAGTGGTCTGTTCTCAAGAACCCCTTAGGGAGCGACCACTTCCCTATTATGTTAAACTCAACAAAACAAGATGGATGCTTGCCAGGTTTTCCTCGATGGAACTTGGACTCGGCCATGTGGCAACTGTTCCGAGAGCTTACATGTTTATGTGGCGATGACATTGCTGATTTTAATGTAGACGATGCTGTGGCTTATCTAACATGTTTTATTATTGACGCTGCTACGAGATCTATTGCGCAAACTAACGGATTGACCAAGAAGCGCCGCATCCCATGTTTGAACGATGAATGTAGGAAAGCACGCAAAAACCAAAACAAAGCTTGGGGATTGCTTCGCAATTCTCCAACCACCGAAAACCTCATTAATTTCAAGCAGGTTAAGTCACAAGGCAGAAGAACCCGTCGACGTGCAAAAAGAGAGAGTTGGGAGAGGTACCTCTCTGGCATAAATTCTTACACAGATGAGGCGAAAGTATGGCATAGGGTGAATAAATTGAAAGGCCGGGAGTCGAACCCTCTGCCCTTAGTAAGTACCCAAGGAGATAGCCTGGAAGATCAGGCAGATTGTCTGGGCGAACAATTTGAATATGTATCCAGTGCATCTCATTACACAGAAACATTCATGAGGTTCAAAGAACGCGCAGAGCGACAGCCCGTTAATCGGAAATGTGCTCGAAATGAAGATTACAACCGCCCGTTTAGTTTAGCTGAATTTAAAACTGCTCTCGCTTGTTGCAACACCTCAGCACCAGGTGCTGACCGTATCATGTATGAAATGATCAAGCACCTACACCCTGAAACACAAAAGACCCTCCTCTCTCTTTTTAATGTCATGTGGGCTGCTGGGTACATTCCATCTTCTTGGAAAGAAGCTATAATAATCCCTATACTTAAACAAGGCAAGGACCCGTCCTTGCCTAGTAGTTACAGACCCATTGCCTTGACAAGCTGTCTGTGTAAGCTCTTCGAAAAGATGTTTAACCGGCGCCTTGTCTATCTCCTAGAAAGCAACGGAATACTAGATCCTTACCAGTGTGGCTTCCGAGAAGGTAGGTCGACTACAGACCACCTTGTCCGTATTGAGGGGATTATAAGGGATGCCTTCATACACAAACAGTTTTTTCTATCTGTATTTCTTGACTTAGAGAAAGCGTATGACACCACATGGCGCTTCGGTATTATCCGAGACCTATCCAGTATGGGTGTCCGCGGCAATATGTTGAGTACTATCGCAAGCTACCTTTCTCACCGTACCTTTCGCGTAAGGGTGGGCCGAGCATTGTCGAGGTCTTTCACCCAGGAAACTGGTGTCCCGCAAGGCGGTGTGCTTAGCTGCACACTGTTATGTTAAAATGAACTCTCTACGCACGGCTATTCCACGAACGATGTTCTACTCTGTATATGTAGATGATGTCCAAATTGATTTTCAATCGTGCAACTTTGCTGTCTGCGAACGACATGTCCAGCATGGCCTAAATAAAGTGGCTAAATGGGCTGATGAAAACGGCTTTAGGTTGAGCCCACAAAAAAGCACATGCGTCCTTTTCACTAATAAGAGAGGAATAGTACCAGACCCTTCTATTGAGCTCTCTGGTACCACATTACTGTAAGCAAAGAGCACAAGTTTCTCGGCATCATACTGGACTCGAAACTCACATTTGTTCCGCACATCAAATATTTGAAGGCTAAGTGCCTGAAAACAATGAACTTGTTGAAGCTGATGTCACGTACAACATGGGGCAGTGACAGGAAATGCATTTTAAACATTGTATAGGTGCCTTGTCGGCTCACGACTTGACTACGGCGCGATAGTCTATCAGTCTGCTGCACCCAGTGCTTTAAAGATGTTAGATCTTGTTCACCATTTAGGAATCCGCCTCACGACTGGAGCCTTCAGGACAAGCCCCGTACAAAGCCTTTATGTGGAAGCAAACGTGTGGTCGCTCTACCTTCAGAGAACTTATGCCAGTTTTACATATTTCCTTAAAACAAATTCAAACCGTACACATTCTACCTATTTTACCATAAACGATACCACATGTGCCACACTATTTAATAATCGACCGACAGCGAAGCAGCCCTTCTCGCTACGCGTGAGAAAGCCAGTGAAGAAATGGGTGCTTCACTACTTGAACATTGCCTAATGCCTCCAGCGAAGCTGCTACCGCCGTGGCAGTGGCATGCTGGTTGAATGTGACACATCGTTTATTGAAGTCACAAAACACGCGCCAGATGCCACACATTCAAATGCACTTTTTAGAACTTAAGTCGAAGTACTCTTGCCCTGAATTTTACACAGATGCATCAAAGTCACATGCTGGCGCTTCCTATGCGGCAGTCGGTCCGCCCTTCTCGGAATCCGATGTACTTTATCCCCAAGAAAGTATCTTTACGGCCGAAGCCTATGCAGTACTATCGGCAGTGAAACACATTGATAGATTGAAACTCCAAAAGGCTGTAATATTTACCGACTCTTTATGCGTTGTTAAAGCGTTAATGATGCCGCAAAAACATAAACACCCTGTAATTATCAACCTCTACTCACTGATCTGCTCTGCTTATGCATCTAAACAACAAATCATAATATGCTGGGTGCCTGGGCATAGAGACATTGAGGGTAATGTTCTTGCCGACCAAATGGCCACATCAATAACATCGCATGCTATTAATACTACAGCTGCTGTCCCTGTAACAGATTTGAAACCTTTCTTGCGTAAGAAACTGCGAACCCACTGGCAACGCTTGTGGGATGCGGAAACAAATAATAAGCTTCACTTGATAAAGCCACAGTTAGGTTTCTGGCCCTCTGCATCGATAACACGGCGAACTGATGTCCTATTCTGTCGTCTCAGAATAGGACATACATATGGTACTCACAACTTTCTATTGAGTGGTAATGATCCTCCAACCTGTGGTAGATGTGGCGAGAGGCTCACCGTCCTCCACGTCCTCTTGGAGTCTCGGGAAGCCGAAAGAGAAAGAAAGAAACATTTTCCGCTAGCATGTCGCTATTGTATCCCTCTCCATCCTGCTATGTTTCTCGGTAAAGAACCGCTTTTTGACACCAACGCAGTCCTCGCATTCTTGAAAGATGTTGTGCTACATGTTATTAGCCCAATAAGTTCATAGCGCATCCTCTCTCGAGAGGATGTTGCTGTGATAGTTTTTATAGCACATGCCTCCAGGCCCTTGTGTTTCAAGAGCTCTGTTTAGGCATTTGTGCTTCTGGCTAATTTCCGCATCTTTAATATTTTGTAAGTCGTATCATTCCTTCGCAATGCATTGTTCATGTCCAGAGTACACATAATTAGTCATTGCCATAATCTTATTACGTATAGATTTTACGCATTTTACAGCGACTGTTTTTAGGCCCATTTACAGCCATGTCACATCTAATGTTCATATAGTCCACTATTCATGTACCACTAACAAGCCATTACCATCGTCTTGGCCCTCCTTGGCCACATCTGGCCCTTGCGCCAATAAACCACAATAATCATCATCATCAGTGGCACGATTGACGATTCCCCCAGGTCGGGTCCGCTTGTTTCAGAAGCAATAGTTTCTTGTAGAAGTAGTCGATGACCGATCCTTCTCGGTGTTTTATTGCAATGGCCTTTCCCCAGCATTCTATTGGATTCAAAGCGAAGTATCACAGAAAGCTACTTCGCCATTCAACCCATGGTACATCTGTGTTGGTGGGTACGCACAACTCGAACCCCTTTTTCACTTTTCCTAAAAGGAAATGGTGCATATTATAGATGCGATCAGTCCGTGGTCCAATTGTTTGCGAACATGCATGTTCATAAAAGTGAAGCCACGTTGACGGGCTTAACGATGTACCATTAAAAGGTTCTGGCTTGATAAGTACTTTCACAGCCTGCTTTGTTGATCGGAGTGTTGATGACAATATGATCAAAAGCTCTTGTTGCCGCTGCGCTTGCTGTTTATGATTTTTCAAAAGATGTTGTATGAGATGTTCGGCACTTTGAGTTTTGTTTTTAAACTGCGGTTTGGCTACTCGAACTGTCAATCCACCGTTGGAAGTCAGTCACATGCATATGCACTCTGACTGAGCCAATGGATTCGAGATTCGCAAGCGATGAAATGGCTCTTCCCTGATCACTGACCGGATGAGCTCCTGCAGGGCTTGAAGGTCATTCAGCACGCCTCCAGAGGAGACATGAGCAGGTGCACAGCTTGCCTCAAGGTTGTATTGCCGAGTCTGCTGTTCCAGCATCTTTCCGACGATTATTGCTTCGGATCTGAACTCGGCAACCGTGCGCGGTGGGTTGCGGATGAGAACTGCGAAGAGTTCTTGCTTTACTACACACATGAGATGGTGCAGCTTCTTAGCTTCACTCATGTTGGGATCAGTACGCTTGAACATGCCGGACTTGTCCTCGATGTACATCTCGTTTGTGAGCTAGTTCCTAGCTAGAAGTGCCATTTCCGCCTTTTCTTTACGATCCGTGCTGGTGTATGTAGCTAGCAGTTGTCGAAATTCCTCCCAAGAGGCCAGAGAGGGTTCGTGGTTTTCATACGACGTTTTGCGAAGTCCTTCAAAGCAAAATATACGTTATGGAGCTTCTGTCTCTCATCCCATTCATTAAAGCTTGCCACTCTCTCGAACAGTTCCAACCAGTCTTCCACATCTTCGAACGTGTCGCCATGGAATGTTGGCGGCTTGCAAGGTTGGCTTACTAACAGCTGGGCCGGTGTCACCTGGCTAGTCATAGTGGTGGCGCTCGTTGTCTGAGTTTCCCTTGGCGTGAAGAGAAGGCCGAATTCGAGCAAGTCACCTTGAATACGGCTGCTGGCCCGCTGATGCACAGGTGCCAGTTCCACGGGATAGACTCGCTGGAGGTCAGGGCTACGTTGACTTGCGTTCGTGGGGCTTCGACTCATACCCAGCACCTCCACCAGAAATGTAAAGATGTTGAGGAACACAGGTTAATGAAACAACAATATTTATTAAGGAAAAATGTTATACTGACCTGTACAGTTCCCAGAGCAGGCAAGCTACCTTCATTCGAAGTAGTGATGAACAGGATATAGGGACTCCTATAACTAGCGATGAAGTTAGAAGGACCTTGAAAGACATGACCAGGGGAAAAGTGCTGGATAAGATGGAATAACAGTCGATTTGATCAAAGATGGAGGAGATATCATGCTTTAAAAGCTTGCGGGCCTTTATATGCAATGCCTCACGACTTCAAGTGTACAAGAAAGCTGGAAGAACGCTAACATTATACTCATTCATAAGAAGGGAGACGTTAAAGAATTGAAGACTTATAGACCCATCAGCTTGCCTTTAGTATTGTATAAAATATTCACCAAGATAATTTCCAATAGAATCACAGCAACACTTGACTTCAGCCAACCAAGAGAACAGGCTGGCTTCAGGAAGGGATATTCTACGATGGATCATATCCATGTCATAAATCAGGTAATAGAGAAATATGCGGAATACAATCAACCTCTCTATATGGCTTTCGTAGATTATGAAAAAGCATTTGATTCAGTAGAGATACCATCAGTCACAGAGGCATTGCGTAAAGAAGGAGTACAGGAGGCATACGTGAATATCTTGGTAAGTATCTACAAGGATTGCACAGCAACCTTGGTTCTCCACAAGAAAAGCAGAAAGATACCTATCAAGAAAGGGGTCAGACAAGGAGACAAAATCTCTCCAATGCTATTCACTGCATCCTTAGAAGTATTCAAGCTCTTAGGCTGGGAAGGCTTAGGAGTGAGGATTAACAGCGAATATCTCAGCAACCTTTGTTTTGCAGATGACATTGTCCTATTCAGCAACAATGGTGACGAATTACAGCAAATGATTGAGGACCTTAACCGGGAAAGTGTAAGAGTGGGTTTGAAGATTATTATGCAGAAGACAAAGATAATGGGCAATAGCCTGGCAAGGGAACAAGAATTCAGTATCGCCAGTCAGTCTCTAGAGTCTCTAAAGGAGTACGTTTATCTTGGTCAATTACTTACAGGGGACCCTGATCGTAAGAAAGAAATTTACAGAAGAATAAAATTGGGTTGGAGTACATACGGCAGGCATCACCAAATCCTGACTGGGGCTTACCACTGTCGTTGAAAAAAAAAGTGTACAATCATTGCGTTCTACCAGTGCTAACATATGGGGCAAAAATTTGGAGGTTAACAAAAAGCATGAGAACAAGTTAAGGACCACACAAAGAGCGATGGAACGAAAAATGTTAGGCCTAACATTAAGAGAGAGGAAGATAGCGGTGTGGTTCAGAGAACAAACGGCGATAGCCGATATTCTAGTTGACATTAAGCGGAATAAATGGGGCTGGGCAGGCCATGTAATGCATAGAATGGATAACCGGTGGACCATTAGAGTTACAGAATGGATACCAAGAGAAGGGAAGTGCAGTCGAGGATGGCAGAAAACTAGGTGGGGTGACGAAGTTAGCAAATTTGCAGACGCAAGTTGGATTCAGCTAGCGCAAGACAGGGGTAACTGGAGATCACAGGGAGAGGCCTTTGTCCTACCGGGGACATAAATGTAGGCTGATGATGATTTATGAAGGGCGATCCTGTGCCCATGACTCAGTCACCCTGGTCATGAAGAATGCCCAGCAGACGCATTCTTAAACTGGTGTCGAACCGTCTTTCTCCTCGCGTGATATCTCGTGCACGTGGCACATGCGAGCCAGGTCCAACCGGCTACTCGTGCCACGGTGATCGCTGCCTGTTGTTGCTGAACAACACCACGGTACGGCGCGCACAGTGTCCAATACGAAAGGCGCGCTACTTGAATGTGGCCAAGTTGTCGCTGAAATATGCAGGAGAGGAAATGCAGGGAGATTAACCATATGAATGTTTGGTTAACATCCTTGCAAATGAGCGAGCGCTTTTTCTTTTGGCAAAGGCGCAAACTCTGTGCACTCCCTTGAGTGCGTAATGTGTTATTTACTGCGTTAGTTATGGTTGAGACGCTCCAGGGTGAGATGGGACATATTCTAATTTCCACGCTAGTGGCATCAGAGTGCTGAAAGCCGCCGGGGTGCTATACTGTAAAGCATCTGCTTTTCACCGGTTCAAGATGTTGGGCTGCACTTGCATTATGCTGTGCTATATATGTGCCTTTACTTGAAATATGCAACGCCAATTTGCCCAAACCACTGCAAATGACAAGTACAATTTCAGTCCATTGCTCGCCTTTGCACCAGGCGAGCGGTGCAGCGAGTGCTGAAAGCACCCATAGTGGTGCGAGCCTACGCGCAGCTGACGTCATCGTGCGCAGCCTCTGGAACTACACCCAGGCACAGTCGGGCCTGGATCACGTATCGCTGAGCCAACAAGATCGCACGGTGGAAGCAGCAGCAAGTGCGTGCATGCACGGGCACAATTTTTTAGGCTGTTCTTTCACGTCTCCTTCAGATGCGGCATGTACTGTTGAAGGGGTCCTCAACTGCCCCTCGGGCTTGGTAATACAGTCCGCACTGCTGTGAACATCTCAGCCAAATTTTGCAGTTGTGTGCCGCGCGTGGAGCTTGCAAGCGGAGTGCTAAGTCACCTTTTTCTCAAGCATTCTCTTTTCAACAGAATCCTTCAATTTATCAGTCTTTATCTTTATCCTTATTAGTCTGAACTGATTTAGTGTTCCTTTTTAGTGACCTGTAAGTACAGCATGTTGTGCAACTTGGTGGCACTGTCCCACTTTTTATTTTGTGCAGTAACCAAATCTCCCCATTGTGGCCATAGGTGCTGCTAATGATGGCAGGATCATACTGACACAGTACGCTGGAAGCAATGAACGTTTTCAGAAGTCTGTGGTTTACCTTGGCAGGTGGGTTCGTCGGGCATTATCAGAGTAGTGGGTAGCATCCGGCTTTGGAGTTCCAGGAGAGTTCGCTACGCAGCACCTCCACCACTTGTTAACGAGTGTTTTTAATTACGCTTCTCAAGCGATGAACATGGGCAGAAAGACAACATTCCTAGCCCTAGGTGCCAGCAGCAACCAGAGCCCCGAGATTGTACGAGAGCGATTTTTGCCTATGGGGATGCCTGCGTCTTCACTACAAGTGTTATGTAATGAGGAATTCCAAACATACATTTGCTATTGTAATTAGGGTTAATTTTGAATGTTTCATTGGTTGGCATTGTAGGCATGAAGGGCAACACGTCTGTCTGCGTGGGTGTTACAGGATTGTTTGATTCAGCCTTTTGCAGTGACCTAGCAACATGTCTGTACTTTCAGGCAATGCAGATGACGAGGCACAGACAGAGATGGCTCTCGAAGGTGCTCTGGTGGGTGTGGCAGCTACGCCTTTTGAGGTGTTCTGCGAGCCCACCCAGACTGGTGGGCTTTCCTGCAGTGCTCAACTTCCACCGGCGGATGCTCTGATGGACGGTGGCACTGATGAGAACAGGTGACGAATCTGAAATGCTGACGTTTCAGCACAGCGATGTGCTACTACTGAGAAAGTAAGCAATAGCTCTTCTGAATTGCATGCAGCGAGTACTGCTGCTTCCAAATTCTTTGTACAAATTTGGGCTCATTCCACAATTTTACAAATGTTATGTTTTACTAAAAAATACATTTCGTTTCTAAACATTTTGAAGCTCTCGTAAGATGGAGCTGCACAATATCGCAAAAAAGTCCAAGCAAAAAGGAAATGGATGGTACCGTTAAACCTGGATATACCTTGCTAAAATTGGTCAATTTGCTTTGCTATATCGAAATTTTTATATTGAAATTCTATCTTTTATGCAAATCAGTACAGTCACCGATGGATTTTTCTTTCGCAGAAAAGACCACCAAGTTTTCTGAATTGGCCAATCGGGAAAAAAACATGGGAGGAGGAGATGAAAGATAGTGCCCTGTTGACGATACCTTCACATTGGTGGTATGATGCAAAGCCAGCCATGCTTTCTCGTCCACTCTGCCCGTCGGCTCAGCGTCGCTCGCAGTGGGACGACGCTATTCTGAAGAACGCCGGCAGCGGGGAGTGAATGAATGTCTTGTCTCCGAAACTCGAGACACACTGCCTCCAGCACTAAGCGTGTGAGATGTATCTGAGCTTCCCCAGTCTTTGCACACCTGGCAGATTGTCTCTCAAATGGGGCGTGCGAGCTGCATATGCGCTGAGCCACGCTGACAGCCTTGCACAACCATGGCTGCACTAGAAAAGGAGGCATGTGCCAACCTGCCTTGCCCTCCCCCCCGCGCCACTCTCGCACGCACTTCTGTTACCGTGAGCTCGCTCCCCTCCCCCCTTTTTCCCATGCTCGCACAGGAAGATGGCAGTCATAAAACCACCATGGTTCTTGGCTCATCCTTGTATGCTTTGACTGCGAGTGAAAGCGTGCAAGGATGAGCCGAGAACGATGGTGGTTCCTGCCATCTTCCTGACTGCCATCTTCCTGTGCGAGCGTGTTCAGTGGCAACCACACAGCCATTGTCATGCATTGGCTAGCATTTAGCCCTGGAATCAAAGCCTAAGCAATCCGTTTCAGCATTGGCATCTTTGGAGTGTGGGTGCGTCGTGGTGCATTGTAACTTGGCATCAAGAAAATGAATACTATCTTGTTCTGTACAAAGTATTACGAACGTATTATACAGCAGAACCCCATTGTTACATTTCGGGGTGCTGCGTTTTCTTGGCTGTTACGTCATTTTCGGCTGGTACCGGCATATCTCTCATAGAACCCAATGCATTGGCAACCCCGCTGTTTCCTCGCAACTGTGGGACCGTTCCCGCATCATGCGTTGCAAACTGACACCCTGCGCCAGCCCGAATGGCTATGTTGACTTTTCATGTCGCTTGGCTTGGTGGCTCGACGATGGGATTCGCCGCCCAAAGTGCCGGGCGTACACCTATCATGTATTTTCGGTTTCTGCCAGCAAAAACATGGCCCTTGAGATCTGTATTTGCCATCTAAACATGGTGTCTATGACGCGTTGTGGCCGTAAAATTGGTTTTGGCACATAGATGTTCCGTTTAAAGTCCAAAGATGACAACGCCGTCACCGCGCGCTGTATGCTGTATGTGCGAGTGAAAGCGTGCGAGGGGAGCCGACGAGCGCGGCTAAATCTTGCGCGCTGAAGAAAGAAAAGCGGGGAGGAAGCACGCCTTCTTCCGTTGTGCTCGAGGCACAACGGCGTGTTCGATGTGCGAGGGGGAGGGAGAGAGAGCGAGGGGGAGGGATAGAGGGCGGCATTGTACTCTGGCATCAACTGTGTACTGCGCAGTGGCGCGCGGTCACGTGGGCCGTATCTTGAAAGCGATCTGCGTTAGGGTAAGTCTAGGCAGTGTAGGTGCGTCGGCGGCTTGAAGCATGCTTGAAGCATGCACAAGCTTGAAGCTTGTGCATGCTGTGTGTTCTCGGCACTCATTTTGCGTTCAGGCAATAGACAACAGCACGAAGGTCACTTCGCTCGCTGCTGCAGCGGCGCTTCCTCACGCCAGCGTTTGACAGCTTGTGTCTGCGCTCATCAAGTCTGATGTGTTCATGTTTGCCTGTGGGCGCTGACACCATGCTTGTTAATATACTTAATAAGGGAATGTTTAGAAGTTTATACGGATGATAAAAATGCTTTCCTTACTTTGTATAGCTGTCTAGTAATTTGCTATTGCAATCGATTCTTCGGCTTTCGGGCGAAGTTACGACTTTTTTTTCACACGTAAGAATTAAAACAATATTGTGTGCAGTTCAACACTACTCTCATTTCTAAAATTTTCCTGTTTCTCGGCTCTTGCATTTCCCGACTCTTACACTTTTTTACGGTCCCGTGAAAAACGTATCAATGGGGTTCTACTGTATAAGTCTTATGCGTTTATGTACTATGCGGACCAGCCACAGATGATTTAAACTGGCGTTCACGTTATGGGGCAGTTAGTAAGGAAAGGCACACTCTCAGCTGAATCAATAAGTTGTAGGATTTTGCTCAGCATGTAGTTCATCGCGTTAGTTGTACATTCTAGCTCTCGCTTGTGCACCCTATTGGAAAATATGCATCGATTAATGGCAAACATTATGCGTGTGACATATAAAGTCTATTTCACACCTGCACCAAATCCGGTTACAAGGATGATAGTGCGGCATGCCGACAACCCACCTGCTTGCATTGATGAAACTTCTTGGTCACAAATATCTAATGGCAACCGTTATCACCCAAAATTTCGACCGCCGATACACTATTTTCTGCACGACCACACCACACAAAATCACGCTTTGCAGCCTCGGAACACAAGCCAAGAATGTAATGTTTTGGCTTTAGTCAACGTTGGGGGCCAAATGGTGGTTGTAAAAGTTGGCGAAAACGCAAACGACCGAAGTTGCATTCGCGCCAACTTTGTTCAAGACTCAACTTGTGTAGATCAAGTCCGAAAATTGTTCAGTAACCATAACCATCATTTTGATCCAAAATGGGTTTAGCCTGAAAAGCATCGAGCGGCAACTGAAATACAGTAAAAGCTTCTTAATTAACACCTTGTTAATTTTTAATTTCGGATAATTTAAACCAACAGGCACAGGTTGGCTAAGCTCTATAGAACTGCATGTATCAAAGAGCTTGTTAATTTGTCAAAAATTGGTTTCGCAATAGCTAACTTGAACTCTGCGCTGCCAAGGCTAGCTCCTGGCTCGGGCTGGTCAGTTTCCCAGCTAATCAACAGGTGGCACGACGTCCTTATGACCATTGTCATTGATCCATGTCTCAGTGCCACCTCCCTCGGATCTCATGTAACATTCGGTTTAATCAAACGATTAATCTGGCCGCCTCTTCTACATCCTCTCTTGATCTCCCCTGTGCGCTTCTTCCTTCTCTTTCAAGAGCGTTACACGGGCCTCCCCTCTGTCATCGACCCTCCTTCGTTGATATGGTACCACGTTGTTCACAGGTGATGTTTCAATAACACCTTGTGGTCCACTGTAGCACAGTCTTCAAAATGCCTTCACAACCTTGTAGGGTCCTGTAAAAAGAGCCTTTGATCCTTGCAGACCCCTCCAAACACGCACGTAATCTCCCACTTGTATGTCCGGAGATTTGACTGATTGTCGGCGGTCATAATTTTATTTCATTGCAGTCTTGTATATAGCACGTCGATCTTCAGACTTTATTCGTTCTTGCAGCACCAAAAGATTCGTGATTCCCAACAGGTGGTCTGCGGGAAGCCATTCCAATTTGCCATGGTATGTAAAGTACGGTGTGCACTCTAAGCCAGCCGTGTGTGTGATTGTGGTGGTTCAGAGCAGCTTCAAGGCACATTTCCAACCGCCTGGAAATCCCGGGTAGAGCATGATGAACTGTTTGACATCCTGTATCGCTCTCTCGGCGAGTCCATTTGCTTCTGGATGGTATGTTGCAGCGAAACGAAGCTCTATGTTCCTCTCATCAGCCCAACGTTTCAAGCGATCCCTTCTAAATGCTGGACCATTGTCAGCGATGATTACTTTGGCATGTTTGAACATATCTCAGTTAAGCAGCGAGATAGCGCTGTTGGAATCGTCTTTTTTGGGCTTGCATGCCACCATGCGTGTGCACTCATCAATGGCCAGTAGAAAAGCTTGCGTAGTTCGTACTTCCTCCCCCTTTTTTCTGAGCTTCCCGAAGTCAAGGTGTACAGTCTTGATCTAATGACTTTTCTCAGTGTTTTTGGACAATTATTGCGCTTCCACGGGGCCTGAACTTTGCTTTGCAGAGCTGGCATTGATGTGCGGCACGTCTTCACATATTCCAAAATATCTTGTTTCATCGTCTTCCAGCGAAAACTCCGTTTAGTCTCCCAGTAGGTGCTCCAAAAACCGTCATGGCCACTGCATTCCGGAGATTCATGATACAGGCTTACAATTTTTTCTGCACTCTTAGGCATGTGTAGCCTACCATTTTTGAGAATCATCTCTTCTGTGCCGTCCAACAACATATGGGTGACATACTTGTCGTCACCTTGGTTCCTAATTAGCAGTCTTGACAAGGCGTCTGCATCTGGTAATTTTTTTCCTGGCCTGTGAGTGACGTGGAAGGCAAACTGTTGTATTTCGCTCACCCACCTGGCCAATCTTCCATTGGGTTGCAAGATATTAAGAACGTATGTCAGTGCTTGGTTGTCGGTGAATAGGCTGAAGTGTTTGCCTTCCATGTACGTCTTGAAATAACGAAAGGCCATTACGACTGCCAATGCTTCTTTTTCTGTCGTTGGGTGGTTAACTTCTGCCTTGGTGAATGTGTATGAATAATAGCCTATCGCTTTGAGCTGTCTCTTCAAATGCTCACTATCGTCCCGCTGGATTACTACAGCGCCAGTACCATAATGGGAAGCGTCGGTGTTTAGCTCAAATGGCTTCGAGAAATCTGATATTGTCAACACGGGGCCAGATGATTTAATCTTTACAAGCTGCTGATACTTCTCTTCGCATTCATTAATCCACACAAATGGAGTCTTTTTTGTGTCAGCAACATTAGGCATTTGGTCTTTACAGCGTAGTATTTTATAAAAGCCCTAAAATGTGGAGCGAGACCCAGGAACACTCGAATAGAATGCAAATCGTATGGTTTTGTCAACTGGGAGATGCGCTTGATGGACTCTTCTTTTGTGCTTTTTATTTCTACATCAAATATTCTCCCTAGGAAGAGAACCGTGTTCACTGTTCTTGAAGAATTCGCTCTTCAAGTTAATCTTTAGCCCAGCTTTGCTAAGTGCCTCTAGTACCCGGGATAGATGTGAGCAGTGGTCACACGAGTCTTCGAGAGAGAGAGAGAATAAACATCTTTAATGTATAAATGCAGCTTTGGAGAGGCGTCCTCATTCCAGGATGCCTTGAGCTCGGGCCGCGTCCTGGGCCCTCGCAATCAGCCGTTGCTGATCGTCGAGGTCGGAGCTGGCCAAGGCTCTCTCCCAAAGCTCGTTGGTGTGGTAGGGGTTCGGAGGATTGAGTGGTGCCTCTCTGCAGCCCCCTACTATGTGCCTGAGGGACCCGGGCTCTGCGCAGAAGCGGCATTGCGGAGAGAATTGTGTAGGGGCTATGAGGTGGTTTCTGGTTCGGTGGGGAAATGTGTTAACCTGTAGAGCTCGGAGGAATCGCTCCTGCTCTCTAGGTAGTGACTTGTGTGGGGGTGCATATGTTCTGCGGGTTAGCTTGTAGTGTTGTGTGATGTCTTGGTATGAGACTAGAGGGTGCATACGCTCCGGTTCAGATTCCTCGGCGTCGGCTCGGTGGGTCAAATCTCGAGCCACGTGGTTGGCGACCTCGTTGCCAGGAATGCCGTGATGAGCTGGCGCCCAGATGATTATGACTGATCTGGTTGGCGGCTTTTGATTAATTATCTTGAGCGTAGTGGCATGAATTCTTCCGCTAGCGAAGTTGCGGCACGCCTGTTGGGAGTCGGTAACTATGACTTCAACCTGTGTTTGGGCGAGCGCGAGGGCTATGGCCGCTTCCTCGGCTTGGAGGGGATTGTATCCGGTGAGCGAAATGCTGCTCCGATGTTTTTTGTTGACGATTACGGTGGCTGTTGTGGCTGCGCGTCTGGGGTAAGACCCCGCACCCGTGTAGGCTGTAGAGGGCAAAGTCCCGTATCGCTTGTGTATGGCCCGAGCCCGGGCCTCCCTTCGCTGTGCGTGGTGCACTGGGTGCATGTTGCGAGGTAGAGGAGGTACGGTGATGTTGCTCCGGATGGCATGGGGTAAGCTAACAGTCTGAGGCGGCGGATGGCTGAGAGGAGCAGATAGCCCCAGGCGTAAGAGGATGGACCTCCCCGCTTCCGTAACAGCCAACCTTGTTCGCTGGCTGGATAAATGTGCCTCGATCAGCTCCTCGGCCGTGTTGTGCACGCCTAGTCGTAGTAGGCGTTCTGTGGACGTACTGTTCGGCAGGCCCATCGCCTGCTTATATGCCTTTCTGATCATTGTGTTGATTTTTGTGAATTCCGTTGCGTTCAGTAGTGCGTATGGAATAACGTAAGTTATTCGAGACACGACGAAGGCTTGGACAAGCCGAAGCGTGTCCGCCTCCCCCATGCCTCTTGTCTTGGTTGTTATTCGCCGGATCATGTGGGTAACTTGGGCTGTAGTATTCTTAAGCTTGTTAATTAATATTGTGTTGGTGCGATCCGACTGGAAAACCATTCCCAATATCTTTACGCTGTGAGACGGAACGATGGTGTGTCCCTCCAGTTGTATTTTGATAGTGGGCGAGTCGGATGCATGCTTCTTTCGCGGTGAGACCAGGAGTAGCTCTGACTTTTGGGGGGCGCAGTTGAGGCCGCAAGACTTAGCATAGTCGCTCACCACGTCTGCTGCTTCTTGCAAGCGGCTCTCCATTGCCCCGATGGACCCCGTGGACGACCAGATGGTAATGTCGTCTGCATATAGGCCATGCCGGATCCCCGGGATGTTATCGAGGAGCGGCGGGAGGCCTATTAGGGCGATATTGAAAAGGAGAGGGGATAACACTGCGCCCTGTGGTGTGCCGCGCCCGCCGAGTAGAAAGGGGTCTGTGGCTTGGTCCCCGACCTTTAGAATGGCTTTTCTATCTGAGAGGAAATCTCTGATATAGGAATACGTCCTGGCCCCACAGCCCAGCGTGTTTAGCCTCTGTAAGATTGCTGTATGCTTGACGTTATCGAACGCCCCTTTAAGATCCAAGGCGAGGATAGCTGTGGGGGAGTTGCGTGTCGCTGGTACAATCACCTCCTCTTTCAGCTGAAGTAGGATGTCTTGAGTTGAGAGGTGTGGACGGAATCCTATCATCGTTGTTGGAAGTTTCCCCGAGTCCTCCAGGAATGGTTGTAGCCGGTTGAGGACGATGTGCTCTAGGAGCTTTCCTACACACGAAGTGAGGGAGATCGGTCGTAGGTTCTCAATGGCTGGTGGCTTGCCTGGCTTCGGTATCAGACGAACCTCGGCCATTTTCCAGTCCTCGGGAAGTTTTCCTTCCCTCCATACTTCGTTAAGGTGAGCGGTAAGCTCTAGTAGCGAGGGGTTGTCAAGATTGACAAGTGCCTTATTGGTGATTTGGTCCATTCCCGGGGCTGTGTGGCGTCTCAAGCCCTTTATCGCCGCTGTTACTTCATGTAAATGAATGTCCTCATCTAGGAGCTCATTTGGTGTGCCGGTGTAGGGTGGCAGAGGCTGCGATGGCTGTGTGGGGAAGTACTGGGCTTTGAGAGTCAAAAGGAGGTCCGCCTCGTTTCCTGGAAATTGGTGGATTACTCGGGCCATATTGTGGTGGGATTCCGTTTTGCTGCTGGCCGGGTTGATTAAATACCTCAATAACTTCCACGTCTTGGAAGTACTCAGTCTTCCTCTCAAGCTGTCGCAGAGGGATAGCCAATTTTCGCGGCAGAGTGTGTTAGCGTATTCCGCAGCCTCTTGTGTGAGTATTGCGATTCGCCTCTTGAGCTTGCGATTTAATCTTTGCCTTTTCCAACGCTTCAGCAGGCTACGCCGGGCTTCCCACATGTGGAGCAAGCGAGCGTCGATGCTTGGAGTGGTGGTGGACGTTTCAAGTATTTTAGTATGCGCCTTCACATCCTGGTGGAGCTGAGTGATCCAGTCCTTAATTGACTGAAGCTGTAGGCTTTGTTCGTTTGTAGCTCTTTCTTCTCTTATCTCCCGCAGCTTGGTCCAATCCGTGAGGCGAGCAGTGCCTATCCTGGCTTTGTTTTCGAGGCCATGGAGAGTGGTGGCTAGCAGCGCGTGGTCGCTGCCTAGGTACTCCGCCAGATTGGTCCAGCAAGCTTGGGGGATATTTCTGGTGAGGGTTAAGTCGGGGTTCGTGTCTCTTGTAACACTTGTGCCGAGCCTCGTGCTACTCCTTGGATCGTTGACGAGTGTGAGGTCCATGTCCTCAATAACTTTGTGAAGCAGGTTTCCTCTGGGGTTGGTGTACGTATAACTCCAGAGGGGGTGGGCTGCATTGAAATCGCCCACTATTAGAAGCGGATGGTTGCCTGCTGCGTGCGTGGCTTGCTCCAAAACCTGTTTGAGGACCGATGGCGTGCTTTTCGGCCGACAGTAGGCGTTTAGAACGAACATGGGACCCTTCTTCTTTGTTGCCTGCGGGATAATTTCGAGCAGAATGGCAAGCGGTTCGGATTGTTGGAGATGGTGTTGAACGGCCACTAGCTTCTTACTGACCAGGGTGTGAAGGCTGTCACCCGTATCGGTGCCATACGTGACGTATCCGGGTAGGCGGACGTGTGTGTTCGTCTCTTGCAGTGCGATGATTTCAGGTGGTCTTGTCGATGTGGCGATGTATTGCATCAGCGATCCATGCTTGTTCTTGTAGCCCCGGCAATTCCACTGCCACACCGTGGTTTCGCCGGGGGAGCCCCCGCGCTTACTGCATATATGTTGAGGAGGAGCCATCTTGGTTATTAAGGGGTGGTGATGCGTGCACCAGGTGGGGTTCTGGTGAGCCTAGAGAATCTGGCAAATCTGGTAGGGCCTGATGAGCTGCTTTCTTGGGGCGCCGGCTTTGACGAGCTTCCAGTGCTAGTATGCGTTCCTCTAGTCTCATGATGCGTTCCGCCATCTCAGTGTTAGAGTGTTGTTGTTGAGTTGCGAATTGTTGTTGTTGTGCAGCTGACTGTTGTATAGCTGTGAGTTGTTGTTGCATGGTAGCTTGTAGGGATGTCTGAAGGTTCTGAATGGCCTTTGCTACTATCTCCTCTACCTTCTGAGGAGTGGCATATTGGACGGGAATGACTCCCTGTGGTGTCTTCGAATAAATGATGTCATTCACATACACGTTGCAGAAGATCCCGGTAAATTGGCTAAGCATGCTGTTCATGATCTTCTGAAACCATGCACTAGAATTTTTCCAACCGAAAAGCAATCGGTTGTATTCAAAAATATCGAAAGGAGTAACAAACGCCGCGAATGTATTGTAGTCTTCTTGCAGCGGAATCTGCCAATACCCTTTGCAAAGGTCGATGCGGGAAAATCGTGTACATCTGCCTGTCTTGTCAATATCGTCAATTCCTGGCATCGGGTATGGGAATAAATCAGTCTGACGGTTTACAAGTCTGTCATCAGTGCACATCCTGAAAGTGCCATCATCTTTGGGCACAATTGTAATCGGAGATGCAAAGGTAGATGTTGATGGTCGAATAATTTCAGCATCAAGCGAGCCTTGTAACTCTTCATTTATCCATTTATTTTTTTCGTACGACATCTCAAAGGGCTTTCTTTTAACAGGTGTCATGTCGTTGAGATTGAATGGAACCTCACTTACTTTTGCTGCAGGAGGCTAAACTCCGATGCATATCAGCTCCGGAAACTGTGTCGGTAGATTCTAACTCTCTCTGACCAGTTTGAGACGTGTTTTAGAGTCTGCACACAGATTCAACTGACATGTCTCAATCCGAGTGCCAACGAGTTCATCGTGCCATGAGATGTTAATCTTTAATTTCTTCATGTCAGGGCGTGCCAGTATAAAATTGAATGTCATGAACAAGCTGTGCTTCTACAGTTGTTTTGCTTGTTTTAAATTCCACGCACACGCATGCCCACTTGTCTAGCACTCGAGAACTTCCATCGTAACTGTGTACTTTGACAAATTTGCCACTGAATATTTGATCTTGCGGAATCATTAGCGAAATAACTATGTTAACTGATGCTCCAGTGTCAAATAATGCTTCAGTCAAGTTTCCATTGATGCTGATCTGTGCGTACAGTAGGCCTGCTGCAGACATTGCCAAGTAGACGCTTTCTTTCGGTGTTTTCAAAGAGAATGAAAAATCCGGGCTTACCAGCTCTTTTACTTGTTTCGGGTATGGAGTCCTCTCTTTGGCTGAGTCAATTTCAGCGTAATTTACTATAGTGCTTTGGCCATAGGATGCCTAGTCATCCGGGGATTTGATGGTAGAGCTTCGGCTACTGATGTTCTCTTGGTCATTGGTTAGTATAAAAGGTCGTTGGGAACGTCTTTCAGTGACTGTAGAAGTTCATCCAATGTGGCAGGTTGTCTTATCATGATCAAACGCTGATAATTCTTTGTCATTCTCAGAATAACCAGTGGCATGATTGACGATTCCCGCAGGTCGGGTCGGCTCGTTGCAGAAGCAAACATTTCTCATAGAAGTAGTCAATGATCGATCCTTCTCGGTGCTTGAATGCAATGGCCTTTCCCCAGCATTCTATTGGATTCAAAGCGAAGTCTCGTAGAAAGGTAGCTCACCATTCAACCCGTGGTACATCTGTGTTGATGGGTACGCACAACTCGAACCACTTTTTTGCCTTTCCTAAAAGGAAATGGTGCATATTATAGATGGGATCAGTCCGTGGTCCAATTGTTTGCGAACGTGCATATTCAAAAGGTGAAGCCATGTTGACGGGCTTAACGACGTACCATTAAAAGGTTCTGGCTTGATAAGTGCTTTCACCGCCTGCTTTGTTATTTGGACTGTTGATGACAATATGAACAAAAGCTCTTGCTGGCGCTGTGCTTGCTGTTCCTGATTTTTCAAAAGGTGTTGTATGAGATGAACGGCAGCTTGAGTGTTGTTTTTAAGCTATGGTTTCGCTACTTGAACTGTCAATCGAGTGTTGGAAGTCAGTCACACGCATATGCACTCTGACTGAGCCAATGGATTCGAGATTCTCAAGTAATGAATTGTCTCCATCGGCTAAGAAGGCCAAGAAGTCCAGTGTGCTGACCTTTTCAGGTAACTCGACGGCGTTGTCTCCATCTTCCTGGTAGTTTCTCACCAGTAGACGACCATCTTCATGTCGGGTGATGTTGAATGACACCCACATGGTTCAAAACTGTGACTGTGCCAAAAATGTAACATTCCAGTTAGTCAAACATGATTAATCTGGTCGCCTCTTCTACCTCTTCTCTTGGTCTCCTCTGTGCATTTCTTCCTTCTCTTTCACGAGCGTTACATCTCCATTGCTGCTTTTGTGCGCTGAAACAGATTAAAGGAGCTGGAATCATGCCATGGCTGCCATGTCTCGCATTGAATTTCATAAATGGTTAGCAACATTGACAGTGCAGCATGCGGCCGATGAGGCATCCGACCGCATCGGGCAACTCGCTAGTCGCAAAGGTCAAGCAGGCGAGATAAGCTGTTCACGTTTGTGCTGTTTTTTTATAGTCTTCGTTGTATCAATGCCCCGTTGTGTGTGTTACGTTTCTGTCGTGGCGACCAGACCTACACTGTGTGCATGCCACCATGTCTTCGTCACGTGGCAAATACCGGGGACTAGTGGACCTGAAGAGAACAATCGTGTTCCTGTTCAGGCACAAACCTCAGATCTCTTAACAGCAACTTGAGATCGTGTGGCCGGAGATACCTCTTGTGCTTTCTAGTGGCATACTCGCGGATGATGCCAGTGATCCATTAGAGGGCGCAGGTGGTACCTCCAGCCACGCGCTAATATATCTGAGGTGTGTACAGGAAATGTTGGCCGGCATGGACGTCATAGACAACCTAAGTGCCGACAGCTGTGCTGTGGTCGGGGCTACCACCACAGACGATAACATGATCGCTCATGTAGTCAGCGATGACCCCGCGTGTAGTGCGAGATGATGATGATGCTTCGGTTGCAGCCATCGTTATCGCTGGTGATGGATAGACTGCATCAAATCGTACCCGGCTGTTCTCTAGTTTTGAAGAGGATGTGGAAGATGCTTTCCGACACATTCGAGCTCTTGAAAATAAGCTTACAGTGATCTCATTAAAGAGAGACCTTGCTTCAGAAACAAATTTTCTTATGGTTGGACAAATGTTTATGAAACTTTCACAGCCTATGTATCCTGATGTGCCGATTTCAAATATGCAATCTTTCGAGTGCGATATATAGTCTTTAAGATATCAAACATTTCATGTCTTGTTAAGAGCAAGATGTTTTCTAAACTGTGACAGTAACAAATCAACATACCACAATAACGTGCAATAAAGCCTGCATGAAGTAAAACAAAAGTGGATGTCCTAAGCCCATTTGAACCAAAGTTATAGTACGTCAAACTTTCACAAGTGATATCCCTGCTTGACATTAAACATTCAAGTTGTCTTAATAAATTTTCCCTATTACTAACAATAATAAATTTAGTCCTATTTCATTCTACATTAGTTTACCAACCCGACAAAAAAATAATTATAGTAATAGCTTAACTAGAAGCCAAAATATCTCTCCTCCAAAACTGCTAATGCACCAAAATAGGCATATTGAGAAAATGAGGAAAAAGTTTTACGAGTTGTTTATTAGCAGAAACATAGTGCAAACCTCACAGAAGTCACTCAAAATGCCCCAGGTGCATAATCAAGATGCATTGAGTCCTTGTGCCTCTGACCCTCTTTTGCCGAGTCCTTCTGAAGCTGCATGCCTCTTGCTGGAGATGGCATTAAAACGTATGTCCTTCTCTCTTGCCCTCTTAGAGCCAGTGTTCGTCACATTCACGCTTTTCTCGTAGAATTGATGCTGCAGCATGCTGGTTTTCTGTGTTGAAATGCAACACAGCTTCTACAACGGCTGCTTGAACTGCAAAAAGGGAAGTGTGCTGCTCCTTGGAGACTAAACTCCAGATGACTGAATGCAAATTTTCACTCAAGTTTTGGGTTTTCCCCCTTTGACATCTTTGCCACAGGCTCCAGGCAGACAGGTGCTGGTGAACAGGCAATAATGCCTCTGCAACATCTCTGGGCCAGCTGTACTTATGCTTTGGGTCAGCTGCACCTTTAGCTTTTACGGCATTGTGCCGGCACCGCGACTGCTCGCCAGTTGAGCACAAGCTGTGGTTTGAGCACTGGTCCGTGGATGTACTGATGCGATGGAACGTAGCCATCACTGCGTGCTGCATTGCATCCACATCCCCTTCGTGTGACTTTAATGCACAACCATAGTATGCGGTCAATCTGGTGATGAGGTCAGCAGTGAGTTGCCCCTTCCCTCAAGACTGAGCCCTTCAGTTTTCTTTTGCACCAAATTTCTTAGAGCCGTCCCCATTTGCTTTTGAACGTGGTTGGTGCAATCTTATTTTTGCACATCAATAAAGCCATAAACTTTAGCATCCTTTATAGCATTGTACGTTCTATCACCGTCACACAATACTGTTGTATAGGGGAGATTGCACCGCTCAAGGGACCTTTCAAAAAGAATGAGGCCTGCTTCCACCTCCATTTGCCCAGATTTCCTGCTGGTGTTCTTTTGGCACCGATGAGTTTCCATTGCTCATGATACTCATCACCAGGCTTTGGGCTGACCTAGTAGCCCAAACAAAAATTTGATAGGACTAAGTAGTCTAAAACATAACGAGTATATAGTTCAACAGCTCCGACGCCAATGTGCGAAGAATGACCTCGTGTCATTCAGCTACCATCAAAGCACTGCTACATTACCCCTTTGTCCGAAGCATAAGTCCTCGTAGAGCGATGACACTTCTCGTGCGCACTGTCGCATAACATCTTTGACCGCTTGTGCGTTAGCGGGCTCCAGCTTTTTCTTCAGATGCTACTGAAATGACTTATTGTGCATTGCTCGACGGCAAAGCCCTATTGCAGAAAATATATTGTTCGTGGCAGTTTGGCTATTTCCAGTCGAAAGCATCGCACATCCTGCGAACATATTTACTTCAAGGGGTTTGGACCTTTACGTTTGATCCACTCGACGCGAGCTCCACGCATCCACGATCTCACCGCAGTTGTCGCACGTCACGTACAGTTTCACTGCCACATTATATTTATGATTGCCACAGGCTAGCTTAGCTTTTCCTCGGCACAAGTGGCAACGCATAACTCGGAAGTAATCATGGTCGATTATAGTGTACGGGGCTGCAGGTTCCATTACTTCAGTTGCGGGTTCCATTGCCGCTGAAGTTATCAATCTTCGGCGCAGTCGCTGGCGTTGATGCAAGCCTTTGAAGCGTTACTTTCTCCAGTGCACGCACTACCTGCACTCTCTCCTTGTCCACGAGCGCAGAATTCCTTCTCGCACGACCAGCGTCGGCAGTGCAAGCGTTATCGCACTTGAGTGGAGCTGGTGAACCGCCATGGTGTGGTCAGGAGGTGCCCCGTGAACGGCACTTTGCCCCGTGTTTGTCACATTTTGTCATGCTTCTGCCAGATGCGAACTCGCATCTTTCGATCATAATGGGAGAAATATGTGGTATTTTGGAACCAAATTTTAGTTGCGGAAACACGTCTGGAACGCGAAAATTAAGATTGAAAATTAGAATTTTGCACCGATTTTCGGTCTGAAGAGCCGGGTCCACCATTAAGAGAAAACAAAGACAACCATGGCGGATTTATTTCATAAATAAAAGGTGATGCTTCCAGTGGTGATCCCACTCCTTTCATCAAATATGGTATTTTGTTTATCACCTTCATTAGTTTAATTTCGTTTAACTCAAATTGATTGAGTGAACCTGTGAGATTCGAATTAACTAGCTTTTACTGTATTGGTCGCCGTTTTACATTGACTTTATGGCTCCTGTGGTGGAGCTGTTGGTGCCGTTTGGCGTTGCTTGATGTGCCGCCACCAAAAATTTAAAATGGCAGTTAAGGAAGTCACCCGAAATTGTCACAATTTAAGACCTAAATAAGTATGGAAGGGAGGATACACAGAACTTGCACTACAATTTACAATTTGGAAACTTGGCTTTGCTACTTTAGGTTTTGAGGAGAGGTTGGCAAAATATCAAAGGAAAAATATATTTTTTTCTGGTTGACTAAGTCAATTCTCTGGCCAGCAGAAAGAGGGGGACTACACTAATCTATCGCAATGCTGAAATGCTCAATTTCTATGGTACGCACGATTATCGCAGCTAGCGATATGTCGAACAGGGGAATTTGGCCTTGGGTTTGTCTGAAAGACAGTGTGTGGGTACAAGAAATTTTCTTCGAAACAACCATTGTGTGATTTTTGCAGTTAAAATTTACAGGAATTTTTCTATTCAAATACACGTGACTTAGCCGGGCACAACCTAGCAGTTCGAATTATCCATCAATTTTAATTCAGCAATTTTGAATTACCAGGATTTGCCTGTAATTGGGTGTGCCACATACATTGCAAGATAGTCTCAGCTCCTATTTTTTTCTAGGGTAATTTCTGGTGTTTGCTTTTCTTGTTTTGTGCTGTTGTGAATTCTTTAAAATTATGATTGCTTACAAAGCGTGGTTTCCCCTGTGTTTCAGGCGGCCCGCAGATTTTGTCCCACCAGAGTCTCCAGTGTGGACAGAGCCACTTCAGCAGAGGGTGCCATTCACCGAACTGGTTGGTCATTGCTTGTTCCGTCTAGATTAGTTATTCAACAGCTCATAGCCACTGCCGGTACACTTATTATCCGTCCCAGTGTTTGTCAGAGGAGTTGACTTTCGGAAATTGGCTTAACATAACACTTTACAGCCTTGCCGTGTGTTCCGTGCTTCTACGCCATTGCCGACAGCGGAGAACCTTTTAAATGAAACAAAAACCGCACTGATCAGCAGAAAGCTCGATAACGAACGTCAAAGCAGCTAGGCCTAATGAAATCGCAGATCGACTACAGTTGCCGGCAAATTGGCATACCGAGAGCACTGGTTCGCGGCTATGAGATAATAAAAATGGCCGTGCCATTTCGGACCTGCGGTCACGGCAAGAAGTCAGACAAATCGAATGATGGATTTTGGTGTCCGAAATTTCACACTTCCTTATACATTCGCTCAAAAGATATGAGGTGGGGCCATAAAGGCCCCACCTCATATCGGGCATTTCCAAAAAACTATCATTGACTGTACGTAGGGCTGAAATGTGATGAGCTTCTCCTTGAAGCTGCTAGGGTTATTTTGGCATACCGAAAGTCAATCGTTGGAGGCTGATTTTGAACCACGTCATAAATCACGCGACCCAGCCCTGCTGGCCTTGAACTAGGTTCCATGTGACACCTCGAGCATTCGTGACCTCCTTTGCCTTTGCCTGTATTATCTCTTTGTTACGGGTCCACACTTCTGTTTGGCCTGATGAAGTTGGCCACGTATTTTTCCATCTCGTGGTGTCAACTTTTCAGTAGTCCGGCGAACGCCATCCGCTTCGCTTCGCAGTTGAAAATCTTGTTTCGTTGTTTCTGCTATCGGCGCACATTCTTTTCGTCTGCGCCGAACCCGTGCTTGAAGGTTCGATGTTTTCTCTGCTTGCCAAAAGACCTTTCTTTTAAAGGTTGCAGTGTAGTGGCATAGCTTGGTGTGTGCCATTGCACCTCGAGCATGGGCTTTTCACGAGGTTACTGTGGCTAGGACTAGATCACAGTGCAACGCTTTCAGACACAGTCGCTTGGAATGAGATGCTTCGAGAAAACAAAATATCACATGCTAATTTGTCTGCTGGAAGTCAGGCTATGAGGTGGTCTTAAAGGGTCCCTGAGACAGATCATACTAATTTTCCAGACGCGTAGGGTACTGCTACAGTAAAACATTCGCACAACTATTTGTGTGAAGCGTCTCATATTAGGAGACCTACGGACGATTACAAGTTACCCACCTCCCTAGCTATGCTTTTTTCCTCAACTCGTTTGCCGAGTGATTGGGGCTAAGCTCTGCCTTCACTGCCTCTACTTCATGATATAATGTCGTGTTATCTACTGGTTTTCTTGGGGCCAGCGTGCAAAGCCTCTCCAACCTCTCTGCCAGCCGCCAGGCACTCGATCCCAAGCGTGAGCTTTGAAGTGGCGTGTGTTGTGAGCATTCTGTCGCAGTGCCGAGCGCGTCCGGTATTCCGGTAACCACAGTCGAGCTGGGCATTTTGACGGATGGGTGGAAGCATACACTAAAGCCTTTCCATACTACTATTGCTGTGATGATGGAGCTTTAGTCAGCGCAGATGTGAGCCGGGTGAGCGGCCTGATCGGTCTAAAGCTGGTCTGCATGGTCCCAGCTACCTAATGGCACAGAGCTTAACCAGCCAAAGAAATAGCTAATAATGCTGTAACCAAGTATAAAACATTTTGAACATCTAGAAAAAACGTGTTCACGATTACGCTCCTTCCAAAAATTTACACCAGCAGCAAAGTAGAATACACTTGATTATACTGCTATATTAGTTCTGTGTTTGGTAGAGCTCTCTGCCACCAGGTGGCTGCACCTTCCAGGCCATTCACATTTGCGCCTCCTCTCATCCCGTAAGACGCCTTGCGCAGTCAGCTTGTGCTTGCGTTTACCCGAATACCGGACACGTGAATCACTACTGTACTGTATAGTAATCTTTCGACATGAAGTGACGGCAGCAAACGTGTAGATGCCGGTGCCGATCGGATATCCACAGCCAGCGCTGCAGCCACTTCGCTTGCATGTTTGCCTTGCAGAGGGACACGATGTGGCAGCTTGACATGTCGCCGATTGCTACGTTTGCAGCCCACAACAAGAGAGTGAACCATGGGGCTTGCAAAAAGACAGATTGAGACCAACACAGACCGCGCAGCTCGTTTGAACAAGGAGCACCTTGTAACACAAGCAGATGACACTTGCTGTGTGCCGGAAGTGCTCTCAAGAGTGTAGTGATACACTGCCCTTGTTCATTCTCTTTGTGCTACTTTCTTTTTATGGAAACAAATCAACTAACCTTGCAACTATTACAAACAACATTTGTTCACCAGTCGAAAAATTATCGCTGACGTGCCCTAGGCAGCCAATCGGATAACTCGCCCTACTGACATATGGTGAAATTGCGTCGAATGGTCAGGGGTGGCTTAAAATTCATCTGAGTTGTGCGCGGTGATCAGTAGCGATGTGCCTTTTTAAGACCTTGTAATAAATTACATGCTTTACGCAGAGCACTTATATGCATCAATTAATGATCAGAAGGACTTATCCTAACGACTCAGTACCTTTGTACAAAATCTAAATCGTTTCAGTGTCCTTTTAAGTACCTGGTGGTTGCAGCTAAACTACATCCTCAAACCTAAGCCGACCCCCTTCTGTCGTAAGTTATTTTTTCAAGGTGGGATGCAGGGATTTATTTATGAGAAAAGTAAAAAAAAAAGATAACTTTTTCGGAAGTTGAAGATTCACAGACTGGGAACCCTTTTGTATAATGTCTCCAAATATTTTTGCAGAAAACTGCCTATAAGTATGACACAACTCTTACATCAAGTCTGGCAGCCAGAATTTTATGCAAATCGTTGAAAAAAATCTCATTTTCAAGTGCACGTACCTCTGCAACCACGCTACGCAGCCCAGCCATCTTGCAGTCATTAAAAAGCACGCTCCGCCGCCTCTCCTTCCCCGCAGCACCTTTCTCGTGGAGGGAGAAGGAAATGCACAAAAAAAGTTTAAAAGTCCTACGCTCATGTTCCGGCCCCCCATTGGCCGCCTCTGTCACCTAAGCTATCAAACTCCTCATTGGCCGTAGCTAGGGTACCCCCCTCCTTCACGTGTTGGCGACTGCTCTTCGCTATCCCGCGTGCCGATCTGTTACCTCACACGAGCGTGCGCTGTTGCTGCATTAGATTGGAGCTCTTTGTTGTCTGTGATGTCGGCCACAGCCCTACAGCTTGGAAGGTGAAATACGCAACCAAGCACTGCTTCAGCCGTCTTAAGCGAGAGCCTCCGAACATAGATCAGTTGGGCTTGCGTTACTGCAATTGAAAACTTCATTTCAACCCCGCTTGCCTAAAGGTCAAACTACACGTGCCCACGCTTCTTGCATTTGCCGCGCCTGGCAAGTTTTGAACCTAGAAGATGCGCGCCCACTTGGCTTACATATTCGCCTTGTTAGACATCGTTTCATCTGATGCATTGTGCCAAACATACCCAAGCCACGACAATCCATTGGCAACCATTCTGTTGCTATGCCGACAGGTCTCATTAGGCCTACGGGCGCCGAAATCGCAGAGTGACCTGAGAAATTGGACGCGCTATGCGCTCATAACTAACGTTTCAGGTGAGTTTAGAGACAATGAAAGCTCATTTCGATAGTTACTGGCAATCAATGCGAGTGCTGCCATGTTGGACAACGCTATTTCTTAGCGTGCGTAAACGTTAGATATCTGTGCTCTAGCCACGCTTCGACACGTACGATCTGTTCTGCACCATCTAGACATGCCTGAGGCATGTGGGCACGAGCTTTTGTGCGCAGGCACGCGTACGTGTACTTTGGCCTAAAGAGATCGGACGCGCTTTGCCCGACACATCGAGCGCTAACAGTGCAGTGCAAAGTTCACTGCTTGCAATTACTGGTTGCACCATTCCTGTAATGTTTCCCGCGAACTCTACCAATGTAACTGGAACGCTAGACTCGACATCCCCAGCGCAGTTCCGTGAGTGTGCAGAAACACGTCGTCGTGTCCATTGCAGAAGTTCACCATGTGAGTGCCATGTAATTTTTTTGCTACATTTCGTAGCTTTGTAGAGACGCTGCACACAAGCACAAAACATACTATTTAAGCACATTTGAGGTCGGAATTAGTTTCGCTGCATACGGCGCAAATGCGTTCATCACATTCAACTCAAAACTGGGTACTGAGTCTGCAACTGAGCGTTTGCTATTTGGCCATTCCTTGGAAAAAAGTTATCTGCAGTACATGAACTCGTCTGCGTGGGTGACATCCGCAATATGTGAGGATACCACTTATGGATTTATTTTTTTCTGAAAAATATGCACAAAGTTAGGGAGTGCATTCATTACGCGGAATAAAATTTTGAGCCATTTTTTTCGAAGCGACCTCTAAAAAAGTCGAACTTTCGCCCGAAAGGTGAACTATCGATTGCGATAGAAAATGCGTAGACAGCTACACGAATAAGAATAGTTTTATAAGCTGTATAAACTTGCAAACATTCGCTAACTATGCAAATTAATCAGCATGGTGTCAGCCCGCACAGGCAAACATGAACACACCACACTCGATGACCGCGGACACTCGCTCTCAAAAACGCGGACGTTGGGAAGCGCGGGAGCAGAAGCGAGCGAAGTGACCTTCGTGCTGTGTATCGCTTCAACACAAACTGAGCGGCGAGAACGGAGCACGCACGAAGGTATAAGCCGCCATTGGATGGCTAGACTCGGCCGTCGACGCAGATCGCTTTTAAGGTATGGCGCGCATGGCTGCACAATGAGCAGTTGTTGCGCTGCCCCTCTCCTTTCCATCCCCCCGGCCACTATGCGCGCTACGGAATACGGCGCGTTTCCTCCCCGCTTTCCTCTCTTGAACGCAGGAGATTGACACGCGATCGTCAGCGCTGACGGCAGAAATGTGCCCGGAGTGTTCATGTAATTGCCATCGCAATAAAAGTAAAAGATGCACGGTACCATTCGGCGTCTGATACGGCAACCGATACAATCGTACCTGCCGGACGCCACATCAGAGGCTGAATCGAGCCGTATCTCTCCTACTTCATGGCAGCAAGTTCAGGGTGCATTCATTATGCGAGGAAAAAAATAAACACACTTCTTGATTGGAAAAGTTTGGGTGCGTTGATTACGTGGGTGCGTTGATAACGGGGGTCCGTTGATTACATGAGTGCGTTCATTACGCGGGTGTGCTCAATACGCAGGTGCTTTCATTATGCGAGTAAATACGGTAGTTTTTCTTCAGGTACCTTACCAGAGTTTGTTTTCTCTGTCCAGAGTTGTTCCATGTCGGTCCTCTCCTTGTGTCATATAAGTTGCACGGGTAAACATGTTGCACAAATTTAGCTTCTTCATTACTGCTGAGCAAATGACCACAAACAGTATTGAACACTTTGTTCTTCTGGTGCTGCCCTCTAGTGACCTGGGTAGGAACTTCCTTGGCTCATAGTCACGAATACTGTTTTGCTGCTGCTTCCAGCCGATACAGGAGGATCAGGCTGCGGATGATGATGAGGATCTCGTCCAAGACATCAAAACCTTGGAGGAAGAGGATTTCTCTTTTGCAGCATCCAAGAGCTTCGCCCATGTGGTGAGGTCATTCTGTGGTTTGTCACATATTTGCTCTACATCAAAGACTACATGAAATGCAGTATGAATGCTGGTTCAGGGCCCATATGTGTTTGTGCTGGAAATACATTGAGCGTCCTTGAAGTTAGTTATATAGTCAATCTTTCGATGAGGGCTTCCAAGCTCACATGCGCACAAAAATGCTAAGCGTGTTGCCACACAGTGAAGGGTGCTGCTAGATGCCACTGTTTTTTCATTTGACTTGTTGCTTCAGTGGCAGCGCTGCTTGTAAATCTTTACCTTCTTTTCATTGTAATATGCATTGAAAGTGTGCAAATGCATAAAAATAAAATGCAGGCTTTCTCAGCAATTAGCCTGGTGCACTTTGGTGACTAGCATACACCATTTTGGGATCACATGGGATCGCTCAGCGTTAGTACCAATGTTTCGTAGTATAGTGCACGGCGTGCAGTTTTAGGCAACTTTTAGAGCCAATGAAATTTTAATGCCTCTTTCAGCTGTTAAGATCCTCCTTCAGTCCATCAATTACCATATTACTCATGTAAGGCTGGCACTTTTTTTTCCAATCTTTAACAGGGTGCAGGCCTTGCATGAGGCAGACTTATGGCTACTCACTGATGCTTGAAACTGTGCTCTTACTGCTAGCGCCGCCGCTAGCATGAACCTGAAAATTAAAGTAAAATGCATTCTAAGCTGCATTTGCAATGATTTTACAGATATTAATGAGATAATGAGCAATGAAATTTCCCCGTTGAGATATGTCGAGTTGGAATTTTTGTGTCAGTACTGTGTTCTGTGCTGCAGCTCAGAAGACAGTAAACTAGAGAGAAAAATGATGAGAACTTGCACATTGGTTCTCATTCCAGTTCCTCCTGCAGTCTTTAGTGCTACAGTATGATATGCATTCTAATAACGAACTCGCCTAAACTTTCGTGATACTCTGGGAAGTGATTCTACAGTTACCATTCTATCTTTAGAATATTTAGCGGTTAATGCTCTTGTTTTCATTGAGGTTTGGGTTACAAGCTTGAACTGTTTGGCTCGTCTCATGCGACACCACACATGACATCATTGCTTGCCTGATTTATCTACACTTTTCATTGCTAACAAGCAGTGAAGCCAGCCCAGGTCTCTGCAGCAGGTCACTCTTTCTGACACACTACAGTAAAATCTCGTTCCTTCGAACCCCAAATAACGAACTTTTCAGATTAACAAACTTTTCAGAAATTCTTCGTTGACTTATTGTTTCAATGTAAAAATATTTCGGTACTATGAACTTTATAATACCGAACTTTTCCGAATAATGATAGTTATTCAATTTTCGTGTCATGTTAATGCCTCAGTACAACAAATTAATATTTGAAAATCTGGGGATTCTTAGATTTCCGTGTATCAAGTCACGGCAGCTGAAACAGGAGGCTAGCAGACGAGAAGGTGCAGAAAGCAGACGCCGCGGTGCATGGGTTCAGAAAACCAAAAAAAGTGGGGCCAATCACCCACGATAATCTCTCCACGAGTTCTGAAAAAGCCACGAATGCAGCGTGACGATCACGCGAATCGGTGACTGCGGCATCTCACAAGGGGAACTGCTGTTGCTGTGGTTGTGCAGGCACTGCGTGCATGCCGTTTGCGTACCAGCCAAACTGCCGGCGCACGTTCCAATGGGTCCGTCCCTGGTTTAGGACGACGCCCTTGCGCTCTACAGCGATACAGTGTGCCCGAAGGCCCTGCGTGGATGGATATTCCAACAGTGCAGCTCAGTAGAGCAATGGGACCAGCGAGCTAAGAAGGCGTGCATCGTGTCGGGCATCACCGCAATATACTGTCGCTCTTGACTCGCGCTTTTTCGTTCCGAGTTAAGGCAACAGTGTGTCAGCTGAACAGTCAGGCGAGCCACTCTTTCTGAAAAGGTCCTGAAGTAGCGATTGTCACGCGCAGGACCATTCGAACACTAGCTGAGGTGACGACGCATCAGGTTTTGTGAGTGCATGTTCCACCCAGACAAGTGTCACCTAGCAACGGAGGTACATCTCTTCCTTCTTTCGGTCTTCTTTCCGCTCACCTCTTTCGCACTTCTTTCAGCATCTGCGGCTGTGCTAGCTACACGTGCGGAGATATGAAACCTCTGTACTCGCGGGCACATGGTCACACTTTGTACTTTCTGGGCGGTGTCATTTACGCGCGCTTGCGCTATTCAGGACACCTGAATAGTTCAGGTGTCCACGGCAAGGTATGTCAAAAACAAACGAGCTTTGGAGGCAACATGGAGCTTCCTTTTTGTCGGAAGTTTTCTCGGTGTCAGCGTCTATTTTGAGCACGTCATTCTTATTACACGGTGCTTCGGTGGTGCGTGGGGCCGGAATCTATGGCAAATAGCAACAGCGCCGGGCCGAGAGTCAACAGCGATGTCTTTGTGGATAGCTGATATGGTGACAACTTATGAACAGATGGGTTAAAGGGACACTAAAGACATAAAAAGTCAAGCTAAAGTGATAGAGTAATGCTCTAGCACGCTTAAGGCGTCAATAAAATCATGAACAGAGCTTTCCCAGTGAACCATTAATGTACCATAGATGTCCATAGAACATCATGTTTGAGACATTGCACACATCCTATGGATATCTATATTTCTCCAA
>NW_023607041.1:0-60001 GCF_013339745.2 Dermacentor silvarum | reverse complement strand
TACTTTGAACCAATATGATTTCAAATAAACGTGTTTTTAATAAAAATTGGTTCAAAACACAAACGCTAACACCACCCGAGACTGATGCAAATGCTATGAGTACGCGTTGTGAAAAAGATTTTCATGGCGCCAAATAACAGGAAAATGCGGCGATACGCTTTCCTCTCAACTGCCATTGCACATGGTCGCTCATTATCATAATTCGCGCGGCCGTCGCACCACAAAAAATCTGCAATGGCGGCCCAGCGCAACGTCAGGCAACGTGAAATTGACGTTTACGAAACAGCCCTTCCTGTGACGCTCTTCACGGGATATTCCTTCAGCCAATCAGCAAGCTCACATGCCGGCTATCTTGGAACGCCACCCCATATTCGCGAAATCACAGATGAATTGCACGGGCTTCTGCACGCTACGGTCCACTTTCTTTTTAAAGCGCTAAAGTCGCAGTATAGGTGCCAAGGACCACAAAAAATGTGTCAATAAATTTGCAGCTCCACGTCACGTTTCGTCATTCTGATGAAAACGCAAAATTGCATTTTGCAAAACTTCCGTTTCCCGGCAAAATTTCAAAACACGTGACCTCTGGACAGCCAATGAGACAGCCAAGATGGCGGATAATGGCGGCCGTGCAGCCGCCATGCGTGTCGAGAATAATAGAGCCTTAGTGAGCTCTGACTCCTTTGCCTCATTTTCGTAGTCTCACACTGCCACCGACATAGCAACGTTTCTCGCAATCACAGCGTGGCCTCCTCTTCTGTTTCCAATCGACGCTGGGTAACTACTGGTGCTACCGAAGGCAATTTTGTTGGTAGGCGATCATTTTGAGGAGAACCTCTGTGTGCTGTTATGCCCAAGAAGAAAGTGCATCTTTAAATAAATAGTGTTAGTACTGCCGCTCTCAATAAAACGGCCCTGCAATTTCTGTGACGAGTCCGGTATTGGCGAATTGCCCTGAAAAAAAAAATATTGCATCGAGCAGAAGTGATATTTCCGTGCTGTCACCAATATGAAATGGGCAGTTGGCGTGTTTTCTATTTCAGTCATCATTGCAGGCCGTCGGTGTTGCAGTGAAAATACTGTACGGCTACGTTACACCCACGACTAATGACGAAGATTCTACGTAATCGACTAGCGACTTTGCAATGTGGTACTGACGTGATTTCTCTTCGCAGCGACATGCTCACACAGAAGCCACCAGTTTGGGACGGTCGTTCATTGCGCGTTCGTGCGAGTCCCTGCCATGGTCTAGTTTACGCTAAACACATGATCACGCTGAGGAAAAGTGTTTTAGTTCCTCGGCCTGTCAACATTCAAGCCGTGAAAGCTCATCCTGGCTTGTGAGAGTATGGAAAACGTGCGCACAGCTGAGTTTTGACAAATGTGCGCACAGTTGACAAGTCAGAGAACGAGGCAAAATTGTGAAGAAATGCAAAAGCGCTCGGGGGTGCATGAAATGTAGCTGCACGTCAAATGACTCCAAGGGGTAATAGTAATCCGCAGAGCCCCATTACGGCGTCCCTTATAATCAAATCTGGGTTCTTGCACGCAAAACTCCAGGGTTTAATTTAACGGCACTCCGCACATTCTTATTAGTCCCTATTAACGCACTTCACTGATGATGTCGTTAAAAAACTCCTAGTCTTTAGCGAGTTTAATTACCACGATTTCACAAACCAACGGCCTCATTGAGCGCCAAGATCACACTCTCATCGACTTCCTTTCAACATACAGGGTGTTTAAGCGAACACTTTCTGAAATTCTTAACGGTTGCCTGTGGCAGATAGCACATTCTAGTTCATGAGCTGGTCTACTCGAAGACGGGGACACTACTTGCGCAAGCAATTTAACCGCATAATCAAATAATTAACAAAATGCACTATAAGTTTTTAAACTATTACGTGATGGTCCATATGGCAATTTACAAATTGTATCTGTGGACATCGCAAGGCGGATCCACTTGGAACGAATTCTTGGAATGACACCAGTTCGAGATATTAATCCACAAACTTGCGGAGAAATGCATTGGTTCCAGTTAGTTTCTTAACAAAACGTCGCTTTATGCATTGAAGCACAAAATTAACTGGAACGAACAATGCATTTCTCTGCAAAGTTCGGGAATTAATATCTCGAAACTAATGCCATCCTGAGAATTATTTGCAAGTGGATCCATCGCCTTGCAAACTCCACGGCTGCAATTTGTAAATTGCAATATCAGGTAATTAGTTAAAAACTAAATAGTGATTTTTTAATTAGTCGATTATGAATTTCAATTTTTTGTACAAGTAATGTCGCCTCTTCGAGTAGACCAGCTCACTAACCATATAATTGGGCTATCTGCCACAGGTAACCTTTAATAAATTTTGAAAGTGTTCGCTGAAACACACTGTATGCTTAATACACTGTCAAACGACAGGTGACCAGGCATTCAGCGTTTTATTAGCTCTTTGATCGCAGCTCCACAGTGTTCTATCATTTCATTATTTTCACATCAATAGGAGGAGACAGATTGCCCATACAATGTGTCACTCAGAAGAAGCTCGGCGACTTTCTCGTCTTAGGACGATATTATCACAAGCTCGAACAACGACTCGTTGGTATACGACGGACATGTTCAGATCAGATTTGTGGCTAGTTATCCGTATGGTTGTGGAGACCAGTCAAAAGAAAATATTAATCGGCACTGAAACGGCAGCAAAGCATTAAACAACTACACGAATAAGGTTCGTAAGATTTATTGACGTATAAACGGCGGTAGACATTCGCCTACTAATTAAATTAGCAAGCATGAAATCACGCACGTGCAGGCAAATGCGAAAATGTCGTTACGGCGCAACCACGAGATCGCGTGAGTCAGAAGACGGTTTGACGTGTGGAAGTGCACTTCGTCTTCATCCATCTTGTTTATCTATCGTTTACTCAGCCATCTTGTTTATATTGTTTGCTCTCTTGAAAATATTGTAGATACATCTTGATATGTGACTTCCGCAACGTCACAAATTGGTGAGGTGTGCCGCGTACCCACGACAAAAAACAATGCTGCTCGGCAGTGATTGTCACCTCGGACTGGACAACATGGGGACGAAACAGGACCCGAAATGGCGCCAACCACATCAACGCCTACGACCCCGACGGTTGTACTGGCTCAGCCGTGGCGTCCAAGAATGTTTTGCGGCACGACCACCTCGATGTGAAAGACTGGATCACCACGTATGAGCGGTAAGTGCCCAAAAGAAATGGGATGCGCCGATTTTGTTGGCTGACTTGACCTTCGACTACAAGCCACGGTGAAGGTGTGGTATGACAACCACGAGGAAGAGCTTAACTGACTGGGACACGTGTAAAATGCAAACAAGCAAGGGCGAACAAGCTGAAGGACTTATTCGGCCGTCCCCCGGACGGAAGAGCACCGCTTAGAAAGAACTAGCGGCTCGTGTCCAAACGTCCACAGAATCATCATATCTTACGTCCAGGACGTGCGGCTCTGTGCTTGTAAAGCCGACAGCGATATAGCTGAGTCAGACAAGGTTGTACTTGTACTGAAGGGGGTCGCTGACGATGCTTTCAACCTTCTAACTACAAAAATTGTGAAACAGTACAAGACATCATAAAATAGCGTAACGCTTTGAGCAGGCCATCAGCCGCCGCATTGCAATGCCGTTCGCGCCTTTGCGAACACAGCTGCGACACACTCTGTGACGGCAGGCTAGGAATGCAGCGGCTATCATCCTCAGACGACCAGACGCGGATTGTGCAGCGATAATTAGAGTCTTGGCTCCTGCAGCCCTTATTAACACGACAGTGCTTATGCCGGGGTCCGCGATAAAGTTCCTGTAACGGGTGTGACGTTTGTCACCAACGAGTAAAATATGTTTTGTTGACAGCGATGTCACCGCCATCTAGGAGCGGTGAAGCGAAGGACTGCATCGTGACCTGAACGAGCGCCCACGGGGAGCGCTTCGGTAGTCACAGCGAAGCGGAGGCTTCGACGCGTATCCGACGGGTGTTGGCACTTGGCGCACATGGTTTGTCTTTCGGTCGTGCGGATTAATCGTTTACGGTCCGATTAGCTTTTGGCGCCTCGTCGCGCTTCGGAGTGCGGCTTCATCAACATGCATGAGCAGTGCTTACACGTCGCCTACTGCTTCACATTCGATGTCCCCAGTAAGGAAGAACCAAGAAAACTGCTCCGCTAAGCGGCGCAGAAAGGCAACGACATCGACAGGCGGACCATCACTTTGGTCCAGTGAGAGACACGCCAGCGTGAAGAAGAACGCTTTTTCACGTTCGGAGCGCACGCTTGCAAACTCGCCACTCTGCATTCCGGAAGCTGAGCGCGTCGCAACCCAACTGGCTACCAAGACCTGGCGGACGCACCAAAATGCTGATATCTTCGCTGAAGTGACTCGGCAGCTGGACGCCGCTCGCCAACAGGATCTCCGCGCAAGGAAAACTTGCAACACGGTCGCCGGCACGCAAATCATGCGCCTTTCACTGCAGCGTACGTTGAGTTCACGAAGCAAACATGCAACAAGCGTCTGTGAGGACACGTTTGGCTTTCGTGTTCTATCGATTCCTACGAAAAAGGGATCAATCATACTTTTTTTCTCGCCCGATTGAGCCGAACAACTTGCCTACGGCAACATTTGTGCAGGCGAAAAATTCGTTAATCTTGGAGTTCACTCTGTATGTGCCGTTGCCTTTCACAGCTGTCGCATGCTCCTCGTCCACCGACTGGTCAGTGGTATCCGGCGCGCTACCGAAATCCAGCTGAGTGGCGAACCGCAGACGATCAGCTAATTGCGTGTTCAAAGGGGCTGGTTAGTTCATCATTACAAAAATAGAGAAACAGCGCTATACAGGACAAGTGAAGAGCACAGGACAGAGCGCTCTGTCCTGTGCTCTTCACTTGTCCTGTGTCACGCTGTTTCTGTATTTTTCAGTCAATCTGTTTTACCTGCCGGTGTATTGGTCACGTGCTCGCCATGTGACAACCCTACTGTCTACTCGCCACTGCAACTACCGTTCACCAGTTATCGCCCCGAAATAGCAATCGCGTTACCAGCCTCCATTTGATCCGCAACAGCCAAACAATAATGCTCGTGCCCTTTGGAACAACCCCTTGTCGTCATTCCGACGCCACCAGTCCCATTCGCCACCAGCTCGTCGACCATCGTCCCTAACGCCCGCAGCAGTCGTCACCCACCGTCCCCGATGCAGCCCCGATGCCGGTTTCCGGAAAACTAAGCGATACAGTTCTCTGGGGTGACGCTGCACTGACGAATCGACAGCAAAACCCTCTGATCACTTTGCCGACCAAACAGAACTTGATGGCGTCAGTGTCCCAGCACTCATTGACACTGGCGCGCACATATCCGTGATGAGTGCCCAATTACTGGCCCACCTCTCGAACTGCTCCGTTGCTACTTGTCTAATCGTTCCATAGTTGTCTGTATAAATGATCATTACTCTACCAATAAATTAATTACCAGAGGTGTTCCTCAGGGTTCCATTTTAGGTCCGTGCTTTTCTTATTATTCATAAATGACTACCTAATGTACTGACCGATTCAGACTGCCTATTATATGCCGACGACACTACATTATACTCACCTCAGCACACACTAAGCGCTCTGCAAGTCACACTTAATACTGACCTCTCCAATGTCCACACATGGTGCATCTTAAACCCACTGTGTATAAATCCAGTTAAGACACGTTTGTCCTCTTCCATAGTCCACCTAAAGTATTAGTAAATCCCGTAATATTTCTTTGAATAACTATGTACTACCGATATCTGAAAAAGTGAGATTTCTTGGTGTTACCCTTGACAAACACCTAAAATATCACTTCCACGTCAGTTCATTACTGCACAAAGCGTCATTTGGTATTCATGTTCTCATCAAAGCACTTGCATACTTTGCACCACATATTCTTACTTCATTATATCATGCATATATAGGTAGCCATTTAACATACTGTTTGTCTACATGGGGAAATACATATCCCACTCACCTCAAGCTGTGGCTTGAGGTGAGTGGAACGCCTCCAAAACCTTAGGCACCTAAAGGCACCTAAAGCCCCAGATTGACTTTTTTTAAACATGATTAAGTATAGCAAGTCGTCCAAAAATACCTTTAAATAATCAGGAACAAACAATTTTCTTACTACAATCCCTATGTAGTTCCAAGAAAGCCAACTTCGTAGCCCATGTTGGCAAATCCACAGGAATGTCGGTCCAATAATTCAAGCCTTGTTAAACGGCAGTGGTAATATTGTTTGCTGCACGTGCAAACAGGGCCAGCGTTAGGTCTCTATCAGAATCGCCCAGCTGATATTCGATCCACGCTGGTAATCTTATGTCATGATTGGACCAGAAATCAGAACGGCACAGCCCTATTGAAACCACGCTGTTAACCTCAGGCCACCATTCCGCCACGAACTGCCAAACGTATAGAACGTTGGTCCGAGCTGACGTGCTGCTTGGGAAAAAGAGACGCCCCCCCCCCGCTTTATCATCATCATCAGCCTGTTTTATGTCCGCTGCGGGACAAATGCCTTTCCCAGCAAACACCAATTAGCCTTGTCGTGCGCTAGCTGATTTCTCCTTGTGCCTGTTGTACTTCCTAATTTCATCACCTCACGTAATTTTCTTCATCCTCGACTGCGCTTCAAGTTCCTTGGCGCCCATTATGTACTCTAATGGTCCACCCGTATCTGCGGTACGCATTACTAGGCCTGCCCAGCTCGATTTTTTCATCCTAATGTCAACTCGAATATTGGCTATCGCCGTTTGCTATCTGATACACACCGCTCTTGACAGGTGTCTTTAATGTTACGTCAACCAATTTTTATTCTATCACCCTTTGCCTGGTCCTTAACTTGTTCTTGAGCTTCTTTGTGAACCTCCAACTGTCTGCCCACTATATAAGCAGCGGTAGAATGCAATGATTGTACCGTTTTTTTTTTTTCAATGACAGTGGTAAGCTCCCAGTCAGGATTTGGCAATGCCTGCCGTATGCATTCCAGCCCAATTTTATTCTTCTGTAAACTTCTTTCTCATGAACAGCGTCCACAGTGAGTAATCGACCTAGATAAACGCAGTCCTGCTCAGACTCTAGAGCTTGACTGACACCCCAACATGCGCTAAGTATAGTTATCCTCTGCGCAACCCTCGCCCCTCGCTTGCGCGCACTTGCTCACGTGATCTGCAACAGTGGGCGCGTGGGCAGATGCGATCATCGACCCCTCACTCTCCCTCTCCTTTTCAGCTCACGCTTGCACCTTATTCCTCGCATCCACCCACACACTGTGCGCGGGGCGCGATCCGACATTATCGCACTTGTACTTCATACGCAGTATCACGCAGACGGCGACGCCAATGGTTAATTTTCGATGTGAGTGTCCGTATAGTTGCTTTCGCAATAATAGCATGGTTTGAAAACCCCACAAATTTGTCGGCGAAGCGAAAGAAATACTGCGAACAGCAAAGTACATACTCGCTTTCTATCTTTTATCCGCGAGTTGAAATAACGTGGCTGAAGAAAATATATTGAGCCTTAAGTGCGCATCCAAGAAGAGGGGTTATTTTGATGAGCACTGGACTCCCCAGCTGCAAAAACTCTACATGATTTCGAAATATTAGCCACAAATTATCAGATATATAGTTGTAGCCGGCGCTTAACATTCAAACAAATCTGCACATGGGATGGTGCACATAAAACGAACGTAATGGCATGCGCTGCTCATTACATTACGAGCTTCAAGTTTGTGTTTTTGCTGTAAGAGCCGTTCATGGAGCAGGATACACAGTTCGTGGAAGTTTTCTTAATCACATTATAATATTTGTGCGTATTTGTATACATTTAGGCCAAGTTTATGTTCGGATAAAGCTGAGTAGTTTTATATAAATCGTATACATTAGGAGGAAATCTGTACATAGCCATCGATGTACATACCACCGCTTACAAGCACCTTCGCATAATATTTATACAGCACAAGCAATGGACGTACTTGTTTTCCTCGCGTGTCCAAGTTTCACGTTTCTTTGGACTATATTTTCTGTTACTATACTACTTTCCAATGATTTGCGCACACTTGTATTTCATGATCGACTAACGCTTGCTGTTCTTTCAGCGGCTCAAGTACTGTATCCTGTTACAGCTGAGAGCGAGAGTAAGTGCATGTTTCTTGCTTGCACGGAAAGATCGGTAATTGGATGCCATGAATAGCACAATCAAGGTTTCCACAAAATCGCTTCTTTATCGGTAAAGCAACGGGTCAATCGTTAATTATTTTTAGTTCAGTAAACCACCACCATGTGTAAAATATGATCTGCACTAAGACCAACAACGTTGCTTTATAAAGCTGGGCATATTATATTCAATGTGCCACATACGCTCTTTTCTGTTATTTATTGCATTAAGGGCATTGCTTTTTTATAGCTCCCGTTAAAAACTCGCATGAATGCTAGCACCAGATACCTTTCGAAATAATATAAGCAGTTCTATAAACACAAAGACATCATCACACTCTCTGTTCATACGAGTGTGGTAAATGATGCTGAAAAGCTTTCGAGATTCGTTAGAATGAAGGTTCCTCGCTTTAATGAAACAAATTTGTTTCGAACTGGTTGAGCAAAGCACTAGTGAGAACAGCTTGCGTTCCGGATTTCTTTAAGGAATGTGGCGTCGACTTAGGAATAAAATGTTCTTCCAAAGTAAAGCTCACATATCTTGCACAATTATCGCAACCTAAGAAAACGGAAAACATATCAAGTCGTACATCATCATAAGAAATAGAGAAGTGCTAACCCGCTGTATGAGTTGTTTTTTTTTTGACAAAACGTTTGCAGTCCTCTGCAGGTACATCAAAAAAATGTCACAGTTTCGCCCTAAGGGCGAAGCAATGAATGCGATAGCAACACAGCAATGTCATACGAAGTAAGGTGAGCGGCTTTGGTAGCAATATGAATTGTAGTAAACATGAGCTGATTAAGTAAGCAGGTGTGCTGCGGCGTAAGTAGACCGACATGAAGAGAGACTCGATGACCACGAGAAGGCGCGTGTGAAACGGTGGTGTTGATGAGAAGCGCTTCCCGTGGGCAGCGCGCGTGCGAAGGGACACACCTGTAGCGCTGCACTGCCGATCCGGGCAGCATTGCGTGTGTAGCGTGCGTTGGAAAATGTGGCCCGACTATTACGAACTGAATGAACAAGCGTGGTGTGAGCGCGCACAAACACGAAGAGATCACACTGAATGACAGCAGACAACGACTGTCAAAATGCTGGCAGCAAGCATGCGCCGCAGCGGGCGAAGGTACGTGCGGTCTATCGCTTCAACGGAAACTGAATGCGCCGGCGCTTAAAGGTCAGAGCCGCGTGGAGATAAGAGATGGTGCGAGCGAGCGACGAGCGCGGTTGTTGGCAGAGAAGTGCGCCCCCCCCCCCCCCCCTTGCTCCCTCCGGCGCTGGCTTCCTGCTTCCTTGCTTGCGCGTGGGAGATTGAGTGCGTTCGCTCTCCGTGATAGCGCGCGTCCCCACACGCTTCCTCTCGGGCATACGGCGCGCGGCGAAGATTTTATCTATAGAGAACCTCACGGCGACGGCAACGGCGACGGCGACGGCAACGGCGACGGCGACGACGACGGCGACGCCGACGGCAGAAATCCGGTTCAAGTGTCCATATAATTGCTATCGCAATAAAATGGTTTGTTACCGCCAATAACACACGTTCAAAAAAGCAGTTGACTGAAGGCAAAAGTACGCTTGCTTTCGTGAGGATCTTTTCGCACGGAATGTTTCACGGTAGATTCATTAAAAGAATCTATGGAAGCACGGGTAAATGTGTTTCGCCAACTAGTTTAGGCAATATCGATCTGGTAGAGTAATACAGTGTATTGAGTAACTAAAATTCCGTGGAAAGATTGGAGAACAAACGCTCCTAGAGTGTTCTTGCGAGGCGCTCAATACTTGAACTCGTAGGGAAAGTAAACTTTCAGGAAAGCGCTCGAAAACCACTTCCCAGAGGGCTTAATGAGCGGATGAGTATGCCATGCACGGATTGCAAATGCATTATCAGCGCGTATCTGTTTCTGTTGGGACGTAGGGAAAGGGGATGCCGGTAAATGATGTGGCAGCTAGCCTACCACGCGTAGCGAATCATAGCAGCGCGCGAGAAAGCAGCCTCTTTTCTGGTTTTTGTAGCGTTAGCTACACTGGCCTAGCCAAGCCTGTTTCGCGCGGCACACCAAGAGCCGTGCTGCGCATGCGCAATGATCAGTGATGTCACACGGCTTGCGCACCGGAGCCACCGGAGCCGGCACCTCTCGCGCACTCCGCCGCCGCCGCGCGCGACTCACCGCCGCCGGTCTGCGCATTCCAGAGGAGTGACGTCGTAGCCGTGGTAGACGCACTGGCGCCGGTGCGCGCTCGCTGTGCAGTCGCCGCCTGACACTGCGCTGGAGCCGCTGCGCTTCTGACTGGCGTTTGCCAGTGTGGTATAGCCATGGAGAAGGAGAGCGCAAATGCTGCTCAACAGCGCAGAAGAACAGAGAAGCTTGACTCATAAGAATAATCTTATCTTAAGAATAAGCTTAAGAAAAAGCTAAGAATAATCAGCTGAACCTTTGCTAACGCTACGTATATCCTGGCATAGCCGAGCTAAGCCACTGCAACTTTTTTTAAGCTTAACAAAGCCACGACTTCACCCGAAATGTGAAGCATAAATTCCAATAGAAAATTATTAGACTGCTGTACGAAGTTAGGATGTTAGTTTTATTGACCACATAAAGTCATAAACATTCGCTAAGTTACCAAGCATGGTGACGCGCGCACAGGCAAACATGAACTCACCTCTCTAGATCAGCGCGCACACTCGCTATCAAAACGCTGGCGTGAGGAAAATCAGTAGTAGCAACGAGCAAATTGACGTTCGTGCTGCTTCTCCCTTCAACGCCAACTAAGCGGCGAGAAGACAGCGTGCACGAAGCTATTAACCCTCAGCGCACCTAAAGACGTTCCCTATCGCAGGTCGCCATCAAGGTAGGGCCCGTGCGGCCGCGCTCAGCCGCGACTTACGCAGCCGCTGCCGGAAAAGAACGCCCCCCCCCTTCCCTGGTGCCTTGTGTGTGATAGAAGGCAGTGCGCTTAATCCCTGCATTCTTCCTTGCGTGCACGATATCGAGGCACCATCCTCGGCTCACCCTCGCACCCTTTTAGTCGAACACACAGCATACGGCGCGCGGGCATGATGTTATATCGCACTGGAACTTTATACGGACCATCACGGCAATGCCGATGGTGGGAAATGCAACAGGAGTTTCCATCTAATTGCTGCCGCAATAAACAGTGAGCGTAGGCTGCCTCGAGTTTTATTGCTATAGCAATTATATGGACACTCAAAAGCAGATTTCTGCCGTCGGCGTCGCCGTCGCTGTGAGGTTCCGTATGTCGTCAATGGAGATGAAATGGTCGCCGCGAGCCAAACGCTGTACGTGCGAGTGAAAGGGCGCGAGGGGCGCGCGCTTTCACGGGGAGTGAGCGCACGGCGGAGAACAAACGCGCGTTCTGCGCCGTGCTCCCTTAAGGGCTGCAGAAGTAGGCGTCTCTTTCCTCCTTTACAATCACCATATATGTAGAGCAAACGCGCCTTCTTCCGACGCGCGAGAGACCGTGGGGGAGGGGGAGGGAATGGAGGCGACGTTTAGCTGCCGCACCAAGTGCCTATTTATATCAGAGGCTCCGGCAACAGTCACCAACGCCGCACGCATTTTGAGCGAACGCGGGAAAAACGCTGACGGCGTCGACAACAGTTCTACGTGTTGCCGGTGCTGCTGCATGTCCAAGTTTATACAGCTGATAAAGCTAATATCATTACTCCGTATAGCTCTCTACAAATTTGCTATCGCAATTGATGCTTCGCCTTTCAGGTGAAACTGCGACAACTTTTTTTATTGCGATAGCAATTATATGGACACTTCAATCGGATTTATGCTGTCGGCGTCGCCGTCGTCGTCGCCGTCGCCGTGAGGTTCCGTATAAATAAATCTTCGCCGCACGCCGTATGCCCGAGCGGAAGCGTGCGGAGACGCGCGCTATCACGGAGAGCGAACGCACTCAATCTCCCACGCGCAAGCAAGGAAGCCGGAAGCCAGCGCCGGAGGGAGGGGGGGTGGGGCGCACTTCTACTCTGCCAACAACCGCGTTCGTCGCTCGCCCGCACCGTCTCTTATCTCCACACGGCTCTGACCTTTATGCGCTGTGCATTCGCTGCTGAGTTTCCGTTGAGCGATAGACCGCACGTACCTTCGCCCGCTGCGGCGTATGTTCTTGCTGCCAGCGTTTTGACAGTCGTTGTCTGCAGTCATTCAGTGTGATCTATTCATGTTTGTGTGCGCTCACACCACGCTTGTTCATTCAGTTAGTAATAGTCGGGCCACATTTTCCAACGCACGCTACACATGCAATGCTGCCCGGATTGGCAGTGCAGCGCTACAGGTGTGTCCCTTCGCACGCGCTGCCCACCGGAACCGCTTCTCATCAACACCAATAGAGACGTGGTCCAGCACGTGCTTAGCATCCTTGAACGCCAGCGCCGAAAGCGGCGCCCCCACGGGTTTGACGCGAGTGCGTTGCTGCTCCGAAGACGTTCGAGCACGCTAGTGTCTCGCTTTAATTCCCCTACCCCTTCCCCCCTTTATGCCGGATCGTCAATAAAGTTGTTTCACTCACTCACTCATCAACACCACCGTTTCACACGCGCCTTCTCGTGGTCATCGAGTCTGTCTTCTTGTCGGTCTACTTACGCCGCAGCACACCTGCTTACTTAATCAGCTCATGTTTACTACAATTCATATTGCTACCAAAGCCGCTCACCTTACTTCGTATGACATTGCTGTGTTGCTATCACATTCATTGCTTCGCCCTCAGGGCGAAACTGTGACATTTTTTTATAGCCGTGTGCCTCAAGGTCCGTTCAATGCGTCACAGCTCTAATGCCGAAATTTTGGATACGTGGCCTTCAAGCCAAATGGAACACAGCGTCAAAAGTCCCAACAAGGAGAAGTCATTCAATAAATAATAATTGGCACATCGTTAGTCTCATCGGGGATCGCCACCAGTAACATCAATGAGCGACAAAATCCCACGGATTTCTACATCCACATAGGAGTCATGAAACGCTTTAAGTCGACGACATTATCTTGTCCGTTAAATTGAAAGCAGTGGTCAGGTTCTTGATGAACAGCCAACACCTTTGTATGTGCCTTTATATTTGTCCCTGTTTTTAGGCGCTGCCAACAGCAACATCAATGAGTGGAAAATCTCACAGATTTCTGCGTACCACAGCAGTCATGAAATGTTTCAAATCGAAGACATATAGTGCATTATAGTGAAAGCATCGTCTAAGTAGTTGAACAATCATCCCTTTTCCTGGTGTCTTCATCTGTGTTTTTGTCTTTAACGCTGCTACCGCTTTGAAGGTTCTAAGCATACGTTCTGTTTTGTTTTTTCTGGATTCGTGCACATCTCCTTGTTTTGCTTATCTGGGAGTGATGAGCAATCACAGCTAGTGTATTGTCAACATGTTTTAATATTACAAGTGCGGTAATATGTATATATGTGTATATCTAATGACGCTTCTGTATAATATACGTTACATTACTCTGTATATGTAATTTTCTTTCCTTCCTTCTTTTTCTTTTTGCTTTCCCTCTACATACGTCGACTAGCGCTAGCATCGGGACGATGCCCGTTTTTTTTGCCACGAGGTCTCGAGCTGCGGCGAGCGCGAGCCAGTATTCAGGCAAGGAGAGAAGACGAAGAGGTTTTTCATTTTTGGGGTCAGCCATCTTCCTGGCTAGTACTCGTCTCTGCCGGTGCAGTACTTCTTGCTCTGAAGTCCTTCTGTTGCACGTGACAATATAATATGGCCTGCGTGCCGCACTGTATTGGAGCAAAGGCCTTTTGTCAGGCTACAAGCCTTTTGCGTTTGCTCCATTTTCTGTCCTTTGTGCAGAAAGAAAGAAAGAAAGGTTGCATCAGCAGGTGCAGAAGCGAAATATTATAAACGACGTGACATATATTTTGGGAAGTGGCAGTGCTGACTGAGTGGCACTCATCACGAAAAAGAAGTGCTTGAGTACTGTTGTGATGTGGTTCTGAGGTTCGTCGTTCGAGCTCAGCCGTCACTCACAGGATCACTTGCCTACGCCACCGAAGCCCCTTAAACAATGTAAGTGGCTTGCGCTATACCGGGGCGTCTCATTAAAATGGCGAAGCGGATCGACGACGTCGTCCATTTCTAGGTCCGAGTGTCTGGTTTCTGAGTTGTACGAAACCGGAAGCGGGTTATTTTACATATATACAACTGGCTCTAGATATGGGAGAATACTCCATGTCGGAGGCCTTTTATTGTCTGAGCTTAATAAATCTCTGAGCTCAGGCATCAGCACACACGTCAACACACACAGCAGGTCATTTTTAAACAGTTTTTTGTCCCTAGCTACATACACAGGAAAGTCTATGACTTCATTGCGGACAATCAGAGGGGTCGGGCTGTTGACAGCACTGCGCCCTTGGTCGCACCACGTTGCCTGTGTCCGCACTCTGATGTTCAACTTTCAAACCGCCCTATCGCAATGACGAGGCAAGCTGGAAACAGCCGTCCACGCTGTTGCCACGAAAGTCGCCAACATCTCTTTGTCGTCTGTAACAGTCAGCTTGTTACAGTCTTGAGACTGGCCTTCGCCGTCGTTCCCGCTTCCACGGAGTGCTGCGGTTGTTGTCACTTCAAAGGGGGTGTCGTTGTTTGCACGTCATTGTTGGCGTAGGGACCTATTAATGTCTAGGCGAACGCTGGTGAAGGTGCTGCCAGTGATGAGCACACAAAAAATCCGCATTGCTGTTTTCGGACGCAATAGTGCCAGGATTTGTGCCGAAATAGACGATCATTTTCAAACAAAGGAGCTAGAAGGTGCATACGCTATGGCCGTGGATGACTAAGATAAAGCAGTTGCCACACTTGCAGGCCTCCAGTGCTGCATTGAAGAACTCGACATCGTCCGCGAAGATGTGGGCCCAGCAAGCACGGCGAGTACCACGACCGCCTTCGCCAATTGAGCAATAGAAATATCGAAATACGACTAGCTGAACTATAGACAGAGCCATTTAACAGAAATGTAAGTGAGTGGACGGCTTTCCGAAAGGTGTTAGACGGTATACTTTCCAATGCGTTACTTAGAGTGAGACTAAAATGTTTCATTACCTTCTTAAGTACCTTGAAAAAGAAAACGGGCAAGTTTGGCCTTATCGTTAATCGTGACGTAACTAACGAGCATGTGTTGTTATTGATGGCATGACTTATCACTCAAGCTAGTCATACATTCGTACGCTTCTATGCCAATTTTGGTATATACCAGATGAACGAGACCTTGACACCACCACCGCCGATACTTGAGAGACAATACAAGCTGCCGTTGAGAACAATTTCTTAGATGCGAAGCATCTTATGCTCGGGGCCATGTCCCTCCCTGAATCCGCCGTGCGGCGTCCGCACCCGCAATGTTCATGCGCATCCTCCTCCCCCTCCCCTCCTTGTCTCATCTCCTCTCGGCATTCTTCCTCTCCTCTCCAACGCTCCTCTCCTTTCCGGATTGCGCAAACGAATGGCAACACCTGCGGCTCCACGCGCGATAATGCGAAGCAGCTTAGGTTAGAGGCGCGACGAAAGGCGCCGCAGAGGCACCGGCAACAGTCACCAACGCCGCGCGCGTTCGGTGCGAACGCGGGAAAAACGCCGACGGCGTTGTCAACAGTTCTGCGCGTTGCTGGTGCTGCTGCATGTCCAAGTTTATACAGCTGATAAAATTACCTTGAGTCGACCCCATGGCTGCTTCGCACACTACTCAGGGTTCCCCTACGGGAAGATGGTGTAATTTTTGTCTACCTTTCTCGTCTCCTCTATTGCAAGTTCTGTACCTTTTGCGCTGCAGTGCATATGATATCAACCCCACTGTGCACGAGAAAGAAATGTATAAAATTTATAATATGAACTTATAAACGCATAAAAATGAACTGAACACCCTTGCTGCTCTGTTGGTTAGCAGTATACAGAGTGAAGAAATTAATTGTAAAATCTACTTGTATCTGTATTAATACTAGTAAATACTGGCAAGCCAGTGCACCTTTCACAGAAAAAATATTAGCACACAGTCCAGACAGCGTTCTGCTGATGAGGAGCTTTGGATCACATCGCTTAACATCTTCCAACATCTGAACACCACGCTTGAACCACGCGACCGCCTAATCATCACAGGGGATTTCAACGCATGGCACACGACATGGGGATACGCCAAAGACAGACCCAAAGGTACGAGACTACTAGAGGCGATACAGCGATATGACTACATACTCCTCACGACACCGGGAAGGCCAACCCGAATGGGAAACAGCGTAAACAGGGACACCACACCCGACCTTGCCATCACCAACAATGCCAGGGCCATGCGCTGGAACGTGTTGGATGACACCCTGGGAAGCGATCATAATATAGTGGAAATAACCTATGAGACAGCTCAACTACGACGCCCCCTCGGAAAAGCCAAAATCACAAACTGGACTAAGTATCGAGAGCAACGAGAAGTAGGAAATGGGCCCAAACCAGCAACCACAGCTGACTGGACTCACTACATTAATGGCCTCTATGATGAAAACACTCAAATATATCAGACTACGACAGACACCCCCGCCATCGACAATCACATGACACACCTTTGGGAAGCTCATCGGGGACTCACCAAACGGTGGCGCCGACAGAAACTAAACAGAAAACTGAGACTCCGAATAGCGGAAATCACAGGAAGGCGAACGCATACGCGAAAGAACTCTACCATAACAATTGGCGCACATTCTGTGACTCCCTAAGAGGCACAATCAGCACGGAAAAGACATGGAACATCCTACGGAGTCTTTGGACCCCTCGACCACAAGAACCGAAACAAATGCTACACTCCAACGGTTAGCAGGGGAATTTCAAGGGGACCATGATCAGTTAATACAAGAGCTGAAACAACGGTACACAGGAGAATGCAAGTGGGACGGAAATTCAATAACTAGTCAAGAATACAAAGGAACACACAAACACGAGCTGGACGCACCCATCACCTTCGCAGAGGTGTATGCAGCGGCGCAAACCTTCAAAAAGAATACAGCACTCGGATTGGATGGTATTACAAACGCCATGATACGGAACCTTAGCACTGACACATTACAAGCCATCACGGACCACTTCAATCAAGAAATATCGACACCGGGTTGAAAACTACCCACTGAGTGGACAATGGCCCAGATCGTACTAATACCGAAACCAGGAAAGCGGAGAAGCCTTGACCAGCTGCGACCAACATCACTAACATCCTGTATGGGCAAAATGTTTGAAAAAGTCATACTCACTCACCTCGAACAATACACAGAAGAACAGGGGCTCCTACCAACATCTATGTACGGATTCAGGCGAGGGATGTCTGCCAGGACATATTCTTATTGCTCAAAGAGGAGGTGCTCAACCCACCTCCAGGCAGCCTCAACAACTTACTCCTTGCCCTCGACATCGAAAATGCCTTCGACAACATCGCGCACTATGCCATACTAGACGGCCTCACAGCCATTGGATGCGGTGAACGCATATTCCATTATGCCTCTACATTCCTTGGCAATCGCAAGGCACAGATTGGTATGGCCGGAACCAACTCACCACCATACGAACTTCCACTTAAAGGCACGCCCCAGGGTTCCATCCTGCCCCATTCCTGTTTAACATCGGGCTCCGGAAGCTAGTCCTACAACTCGAGGATATACCGAATCTGGGTTGTGCCTTTTACGCGGACGACATTACACTATGGGCAACAAAGGGCTCCTATGGAGAACGGCAAGATGTCCTGCAAACGCTATAGACAAGATTCAAAGCTACCTTCAGGCGGCAGGTATGACCTGCGCCCCAAACAAATCGGAATACCTGCAGATAAGACCACCGCGCACCCAGTCCAATTGTGCACCCCCACTTCACCTGACGATTGCCGGACAATGCATCAACAGAACCCCGGTAGCACGAATCCTGGCAATGCACATACAAGAAAATAACAGCGTAAAGACGGCAATAGACAAACTCAAACACACCGTAAAAAGTATTACAACTCATAGCTAGAATAGCAAGAAGAAAGATGGGATGACAGAAGGCGAGACATTACGCCTCGTACAGGCCTTCGTCCTCACCCGAATCACATTCGCTCTGCCCTTCCAAGCTACACGCAAGACCGAAATAGAAAACATCGACAGATGCGATCATAAGAATCGCATACAAAGCTGCACTCCAACTTCCGAATTGCACGAGCACAGACAGGCACATGTCGTTAGGCATGAATAACACATATGAAGAACTGGCCGCCGCCACGCAAATCGCACAAACAGAACGACTCAACACCACACACCAGGGCAGACAACTACTGCAAAGACTGGGATACCCGCTCATCCCCCAATACTGCGGAGACGACGCAGTCATCGTACCGATGGACCAACGGGCTCGCATCATCGTGGAACCGGTCCCCAAGAACATGCATCCGCTATACAACCAAAAGCGCCAGCAAGCACGAGCACGAAAACTCCTCCAGAGAAGGAACGATCCTGATACTTACTTCACCGACGCTAGCCTTTACTCCACAACACCACAAGGCCCCAGAAAACCGGCATACGCAACGGCAGTAGCTAACCAAAAGAAAGTGGTGGCCTGTGCATCTATACGCACCAGATCAAGCGCCACCGCAGAGGCAGCAGCCATAGCCCTCGCAATCAAGAAGCAGAACGAAGAGGTCGCTCCGCATATATCCTGACGGATTCACAGGCCGCCTGTCGGTTATATATTAGAGGCACACTTCCCAGGTGCGTCACCGATATCCTGGGCCCCACGCTGACTGACGACCATGGGATCGTCTGGTGCCCAGGGCACACAGGCCTCGAAGGCAACGAGGAGACCGACAGTGTAGCTCGCGGACTTGCTGGCCGAGCCACAGAAGACTCTTCGAGGCCCCTCACAAACCACCATGAAGATCCCATCACGAGCAGGCAGATTTTAGAGGACCAACGTCTGACCAGACGAAAGTACGCTCCTCCAAATCCCAAGTTAAGCAGCCAACAAGCCAGGGACTGGCGCCGCCTTCAAACCAACACTTACCCGCATATATTAAGGTTGCACGCAATGTTTCCAGAGGTATACACAACCAGTGTATGCCCCTGGTGCAACGACCACACAGCCACACTGACACACATTACATACCAGTGTACGGAACGCCCAGCCGAGGCAGTATCCAGGCTGGTGAGCTCATCACAGACACTCACAACGTGGTCTTGGGAGGCACGACTTTCCGAGCTGGCACTGGAAGCCAACTGGCGACCCTGGACCAGGCCCGGCGAGCCGCCGCGGCCAGTGGGGCTCTACAAGAGGGCTCCACCCGAGAATAACCACACCAACCACTCTTCGTACAATACAGTTTATTCTCTCTCTCTCTCTCTCTGTAACATCCTGCAGTCCCGCTGACACTGAATGATTCAGTGGACCCGCTATTCTGCGCTGGTAATTCAAATGTTCTCAATGTGAACGCACTTGCTTCTATATACTTAAACTGGCGCTCCATTTTGTAGAAGTGGACACAAATTCTGTACAACGTTTATCGGTGACATGTTGTCAATGTACATGGCAGTGGCTGCACCAGAAATTCACACCTAGATAGCATCACTGGTATGTTTATAAGTAGTTGCACTCAACGTCGTAGCATTGAACTTGAAGCTTAGATATGCTTGGTAGATAAGTGGCATGTCTATTCGTTCTTTCAAAATACTGCTGCTTATAACGAAACATATAAAAGCAAAAGTAAGCAACAGTATGAGAGAAATACCAAATTTTAAAAATCTATGAAAGGGACCCGCAGTTAAAAAACACTGTTACGACACGAAAAAATGGGGTTTACTAAATAGGCTTCAAGCCGAGTGTCAGGCGGGGCAAAGTTTCCTCTTTGTTCCCTCCGCCGCCGATTTTTCTGCCGCCCATAAGGTTACGTTTACATTTGCTATTTACAATTGCACTCAACTCCTACACCCAGCATTTTATGCGGCACTCCCATTTGTTGCTTGGATTATACACCGCATCGCACCGATGTCATCTGCCAGCATTTTCAGCTGACCGTTTTAAGCTGTATGGTCACTCGCACGTGAGGGCGCATCCAGCCTATGCTTTGAGACCGTTTCGTCGACACACCTGCTGGCATGATTTATTCGGCATCCCACCCTCACCACGCCGTCTCGACGCAGTGCTGCCGAACACCTCACGACGTCACGCCGTACAACGGTTACGCGGATCGCATAGCCACACTCCGGAATTCGTATCAATAGAACAGCTGCCTAAAAGCTGATGGCCTTTAGCGACAGCTGACACTGTTTACAAGAACCATTACCTCGTTATGTTTAAACCATCCCCACCTCTTTTCAGAATTTCTTAAGCAACTACGCTCCGGTGTGCTTTCTGCCGAGACTCCGTCTTTGCTGCGAGAGGCTCTGTGGCGGCGCAGGAGCAGTGGGAGCGAGCGCACAAGCAGGGAGAATAAAGTTAGCGGGTTCTTGTATCTCGACGTGGCAAGATCCCGTTCTCTGCCGCAGAACAAACGCACGAACGTGCAAGCCAGCGGTTAAGGAACCAAAAAAACATGCGAGCCGGCGAACAACAAACGGATGAACGTGCAAATAGCGAGCAAACGAGCGAGCAAACTGACGAGCAAGTGAGCAAGAGAACGACAACAAATGAAAGAACGAACGAACGAACGAACGAACGAACCAGCGAGCGAATGAGCAACCGAGTGGACGAGGCACCAGCAGCAGGTCCAAATGGGCAGTGGTCGGCAAAGAAATGCTCTCGCCTAGAAATGTGCCGTTCTCCTTCTATAACATTGTGCATTAACGACATGCATTTGTGCAACGTATTGTTCGAACAAGTGCGACAATTAAGAAGGTTAAATACTCAAGAAACTGAGTGCTTACAACAGGCATTAATAGGCATGCTTCCGCTCATCGATGTCTGTGAGTTCGTGGGCCAGAGCATCTCCGGGGAAGGTATAAAAAGCGCCCATCGCACGCCACAGCAACATTATCCGTAAGCTGCAATTGCACAGTTTCGTCCACTCGATAAACTCCGTAGCTCACGCCTTAAATGAATATAAATTCATATCTTGCGGTAGCACTACTAGGACATGAACGCAGCTCTTCTCGCCATTTGTCATCGTCTACGATACACTACAACACACAAAAAATTACACGCGGTGACTGCTGCCAACTTCACGTATTTGCTGAGAATAACTAGCAGCATATAATTCGGTACGTACTCAACCCCATCCGCAACATGGCGCATCGGCCCTCCGACAGCTCTGCCTGCGACACTGCTATCACCTATCATCCCTCTAAAGGCTGCAGAGCAAACCGAGCAAGCTTCGCTCCTCTGCGGCTAGAGGGCCGACATAGAAGTGACATATTCCACCTGGAACATGCTCTCAAGACGGTTTCGAAAAGAGATATATGTAACTAGTCTTCGAATACATTTCCTAAACGTATTAAAAAACCTGATTATATCTTTCTGGTCGAAGATGTCTCTAAAACGTCGAAAGTAGTCAGAAATCTGCTTCATGTTTTGCATCATTACCACAACGTTTTTAAGTCTTTGTATGCTGCCTGGCTTACGTATTAGCCTATTTCGTCGCCCACGAATACTCTTCGAAGCAAACATTTTGACTTGCAGATTCTTAATTTGGTGGCTACCTTAAAATACGATGAATCACGTTTATTCACTTAACGTGACTCCTACGAAAAAAAGTACTTATTCTTGCTCTTAGCAGTAACAGCAGGCGTCCTTTGTGACGCTGGAAACATCATATGATAGTGTTTTAGATAATGTCATCATCATCATCAGCCTATATTTATGTCCACTGCAGGACGAAGGCCTCTCCCTGCGATCTCCAATTACCCCTGTCTTGCGCTAGCTGATTCCAACTTGCGCCTGCGAATTTCCTAACTTCATCACTCCACCTAGTTTTCTGCCGTCCTCGACTGCGCTTCCCTTCTCTTGGTATCCATTCTGTAACTCTAATGGTCCACCGGTTATCCATTCTACACATTACATGGCCTGCCCAGCTCCATTTTTTCATCTTAATGTCAACTAGAATATCGCCTATCCTATTTTGCTCTCTGATCCACACCGCTCTCTCCCGGTCTTTTAAAGTTAGGCTGAACATTTTTAGTTCCATCACTCTTTGTGCGGTCCTTGACTTGTTCTCGTGATTCTTTGTTAACCTCCAAGTTTCTGCCCCATATGTTAGCACCGGTAGAATGCAATGATTGTGCACTTTTCTTTTCAACGACAGTGGTAATCTCCCAGTCAGTATTTGGCAATGCCTGCCGCATCCACTCCAACCCACTTTTATTCTTCAGTAAATTTCTTCTTATGATCAGGGTCCCCTGTGAGTAATTGACCTAGATAAACGTCCTTGTGATACGCAGCTCATTGCTTACCACTCTAACGGACTGAAATGCAGCCCTTAAGAGCGGCGACCTCTCAGAGCAACTACAGGCTGTGCAGAGGCCTGCGACAGGGCGGAACAACCCGATCTTCCGACGCCGACGTGGGTGCGGCCCGCGACGGCTACGGGGACTTCCTGAGAAGGGAGATACCCTAACGCGGTTCATCAGGACCATCAATAAAGTTATTTGTCTGTCTGTCTTCCTGTCTCTTTCCACCTTTCCTTTCCCCACTCTAGTCATTTACTACTGCACAATAGACTAGTCTCGAAACGGATCCCAAAGAATGAACTTCCTTCGTGGCTCCTGCGCGCGCGGCCGACGCCGTCCAGCTTAGTTAACGACCAGTAAATGTTAGCAGTCCTTCAAAGGCGACAGTAATTAGAGACAGCCCATCGGCGCGAGTACTCATCACATGCGCCTTTAGCCGAATAACTGGTCTTCTAAAGCAGCTCATCACGGACACAAAATCTACCGTTAGCTCCCGGACACGATGCAACAACAAATAGTGGTTCCAAGGCAATATCATTTTCTTGCTCGGCCCTGAAAGTCATCGAGTCTGGGAACGTCGAAAAAATGGGAGCAATACATTCATAAAAATTGGTTTCGTCACATCTCATCGTCACAGGAAGACAGGAGAGACAATCTGCGTCTGCGTGGCGACGTCAATACTTGAAGGAAGGCTTGACTTGTAGGAAGTCGTACTCGTGCAGTCGAAGAGCCAAATGCGCCAGCTGACCACTCGGGTAACGGAGATTCACCAACCAGCATGATGCGTGGTGGTCAGTAACGATAGGGAATGGGCGTCTATAGATATAGGGCCGAATTTGTGGACAGCGAAAACAGCGTAAAAAATATCGTTCAAAATTTTGCGCACAAGATACTTGTGATTCTTACAAAAATCTGATATGCTACTGTACACGCAACATTGAATCTGGAAAAGTGACTATTTCTATTTTTGTGCTCATATTACCCATATTTAAGTATATCTTGCATCTTGATCTACTAACACTGTTTTCTAACTTTATTAGTGAGCTTATTCTTGTTGTTCATGTTATTCTGTGCAACCTGATATTTGTCATTGTTTACAAATTTATTATGATTGTCTTACTTGGTGTGCTAGACAATAATCAATATTTGCTGTTTCTTCCGGAGTACGAGGGGGAACCCATTCGTATCTAGACCACCAAGTCGGAGGTAGTGGCAGCCTTAAGAATCCTCACGAGAAACACGACGCCCAGCCGGGACAAAATTAACAAGACCCTCCGTAACCTGGACGACGAGCCAACGGAGAGCTCGTCGGTACAGCAGTGAAAGCAGTCGGTACAGCAGTCGGTACAGCAGTATGGTACAGCAATGAAAGCTGGGAGACCCGCTTCCTGGAAGCACGCGGACTTAACGATGATCCCGAAGCCTGGCAAGCCAATCAGCTACACAACCTGCGCCCGATCTCCATCACGTAGTGCGCGGGGAAACTCTTCGAGCACATGGTCCATATTCGACTCTCGCCCTACCTGGAAGAAGGGGGGCACCTGCCGAACAGTATGTCCGGTTTCCGGCCTAACCTCTCCACCCTGGACATCCTAATTCAGCTAAAAGAAGAAGTCAGAACACACCACAAGAGTGCCACGCCACGATGTCAATTGTGAATTCGACAACGTCTCAACGAAGCAGTGCTAAACAGCCTACAACATACCAACTGCGGACGGCGGACGTTTAGAACTTACGTCCGGGACTTCCCGACGGGTAGAACGGCGACCATAGGCCCGGGGAACCTACGAACCGACAAGATTCAAATACCGCAGGAAGGAACCCCTAGGGGTCGGTGATCTCCCCATTGGTTCAATATAGCGATGAGGGATTGCCGAACCTCTTGAAGAGCATCAGGGGTATCCGCAGTGCAATGTGCGCAGACAACCTGACCGTGTGGACGTGCACGAGATCCGCGGGTGAACAGCAAGACGCCCTGCAGGAAGCCATCGAGAGGACCGAGCGTTATCTACACCGATGCAGCCTATCATGCGCCCCGGAAAAGTCGGAACTCCTAATCCCCCAAAAAAAGTATGAGAGGGTGGCCTCCCCAGAGACACCAGACCCAAGATTGACCCTGCACGAAGTCAACATACCCAAGGTGGACGTACTCCGCATCCTGGGCCTCACTTTCAAGAAGGATGGTGCCGGGCTCGCCGCCTTAAAAAGCTGCAGCGACAGTTAGCCAAGTCGCGCACTTGGTGCGAAGAGTGAGCAACAGAAAGCACGGACTGAAAGACAGGACACGATCCGATTAATAAATGTCCAGATAATCAGCAAAGTCACTTACTACACCCCGTACCTGGGTATCAAGAACAGCGAGAGAGACCACTGAACATGCTAATACGAAAGACCTAAAAGCTGGGACTGGGGCTTCCACCAACGAGATACACGAGAAGCTACTCAGCCTGCGCATCCACAATACTTGGGAAGAACTAGTAAAGGCCCACAGACAATCAGATAGGTGACTCCAGCTCACCAGCATGGGCAAGGAGACGCTAAGCCGACCGGGCTACCCAGTGGTATATGAATCCAGAAAACAGCAGGTTCCTCTTCCCCTGAGGGAGAAGATCATGGTGGCCAGCATCCCGAGAAACATGCACCCTGACTACAGCACAGAAAGGAGGCAAGCGAGTAGAAGCTGTACGTAAGGACTACGAATGACAAAAAAGGATCAATGAGATACACCGACGCGTCAAAGTACAAGAACCGAGCGGCCCACGCTATCGACGTGATCAAGAGCTACGGGACGAGTTAGCACGGCCTCGATAAACACTTCAGACATCTACTACGCGTAAGATGGCCGATAGCCCTGGCTGCCACTACGGCAAGCGAGAGAGATGATGTCACAGCCATCTAGACTGACGAAAAGCACGTAGAAATTAGCAAAACACCGCATTCCAAACAGCCCTGAGCATCCTCGAGAATCTACACATTTTTTAAGACTATGCATTGTCTGGGCCCCGGGACAGAGTCACTGGCGGTAATGTAGCGGCTAACGCCGCTGCCCGAGATCACATCTCCACGCAGCCCACCGATTCACGAGCCCCGATAGACCCACACAAAAGCGTCCCGAAAAGTCACAGGCCTGCGCGGCACTGCAGCACAGTCACAGCTAAAGCTGGTGGAGTGGCTCAAGAGTAGCTCTAATTTCGGCACCACGCACAACGGGTTTTCGCGGTAAAGTCTCTTTGCCCCGGTTTCACGAGAACGATTGAGCTGTCCGCCCGGCGTCGACGGCGAGCTGGGGCTTGTAATGGTCTCTGCACAGCAGCCTGCAGAGCCCGATGATGCCTGTTGTAGCCGCGCACGTAGCTCTACGCTTGCAGGCGCCTCAACTAGATGGCACCACCATACTGTGAAAGGCTCCGGACCGGATCTCGTCTGCACCAGCGCGCTGCCTAGGGTGCGTTTATAGGGCATTTTCCTGCTACCTAATAACAAGTGCTTGGGCCGGTCGTAGAGTATCTGACTCCCGCGGAGCGGGCCCGGGTTCGATCCAGGAGGGAGCCGAATACTTTTTTCGCATTCCGGTGATAGCGGCTACGGTCACCGGACACCTTCGGCGGAGGCGAGGCAGCGGACACCATCGCGAACCGAAACGGCTATTGAAGGAGCCCCACAGCTTACGCTGTAAAAGATACGCCGATATCGTGAGCCACTACAGACTGGGTAGGAGGATCTACCCACCCCCGTATGCCAAGCTAACAAGTAAGGAGGCGGCGATATTGCGCAAACTGCAGACTGGCACTTTCCCGCATGGCACCGTCCTACACGCCATGTATCCTACTAGCTATACTTACAAGTGCGCCCTCTGCTCTGTGCGCAATATCCTCTACCTCACGGTATGGGAATGTAGGCAACACCCTACGACACCACGCATCTCCGGATCAACCGTCGAACTGTGGGAGACACAGCTGGCAAGCCCCAACCATGAAGACTAGCATCGCCTGGTGAGCATAGCCAAGCTGTTGGCTCAGGCCCACGGCATCCTGCAGTAGGGACGCCGCCCACCTCGGACGATTTCACCGTCAGCTGATTTCTTTAGATAGAGTTTATTCCTCCTCCTCTACTGTTCATACATACGTACTGCGAATCTGTAACCAATTTAGTGAGATCGCGCTTTCTCGCTGTGTGCCATTTATAGGGCCAATAAAGCCGGTTCAAGGCTTTGTGTCCGCGCTCCTAAGCATTATGTGATGTTTGAATAAAGTTTGTTTGTCAATATATTTACTTTCATTGCTAGAAGCGATCTCCCGGAACCTAGCCTATAACAGCTTCGTTGTAATAAAATAAGGCATTATATATTTTGTGATTCTATTTTGATTGGGAGACATCGGAGGCTTCCTCACCGAGATATGCTGGAGTAGCGTGCTGTAGGCTATTGTACGTAGATGACATTTATTTTCTAGAGGATGCCCAAATAGAATGCAACGTCTTATAGATGCGGAAATTGGGAGTGCGTGTAGACGTGATGAGGCATACTTGTTTAATTTTTGTTTAAGAAACACTTCTATTCCCACCTTTAGTTAAACATTGAGACGACTGGTGTGGAAAGAGGTTTTGCGAACTTGCCTGCGAACTGAAGATTTTTGAGACCCGCATAGTAATCTGTAACGTAGATTTGTAATATTGGCACACGATTGTATTCGTACTATATTTCATTTATTATAATTTCCACTTTTATTATCTCTTCTTCGCTGCCCTCACTGCGCACTTCCATATTTTATATTTTCGGGTATTTTGAATTCTTCACTTTTTATCCTGTATTGCGTGTACCTTTTTTTTCTACAGCGGCAAGCGTTGAGCCTAGAAACGTAGATATAAACAATAATAATATTATCACCACTTTCTGCTTTCTCTGTATTACAGCTGACTGCAGTCCAATGTGGCTCACACGCATGGAAAGCCGGTTTGTGTTTTGTTTTGATTGTTCAATGCTTCTTTCCTTGAATAGAGATCTAAGGAGTGTTCTGGTTATTAACAAGATACAAGCATAAATGAATAGGGAAGTGAGTTAATGAATGAATGATGGAAACAATGGGAATAAGCAAATAAATAGATAAAAAAAAAAAAAATAAAGCAGTGTCGAAGTTAAGAATACGTTTTTTCATCGCATTTAATAAAATTGCTTAGAGTAAATCCTTCTTGCACAATAGTTGAAATTATGATTATGTATTTATTGAGCAAGGCGCTAATCAGCAGGTTTTGGGCATGTTCCAAAACAAACAAATTTATAGTATGTTCCAGCTATTATTATTTTTATTAATTCTAGGTTGCAAGTGTTGGACACGAATTCTATAAAATGCACTTTATGACGCACACCTGATAGAGCCCACCGTCCAACAGTCCTTGCATCAATTTCTTGAATGACTCTGAAATTCACGAACAAGAACAAACTCGTGCCTTTTTCGTAATGCATTTACTCCTCGGACCGCGCGAAGTCATTACGCAGTTGGACAGCTGCTTTGTTTGAGCTCTCCTCCCGAGTTTACTGAATGCAGGATCACAGGAACACCTGCTCCTTGAATCTTGGTTGTGATTTCCTAAATACAGGAACATGTCATCACTTTAAATTTTCCATGGTTTATTCAGCTGCGGAAGTGCTCTTTGTAGAAAATAATTTTTTCTAGGCATGCCCACTATGAAATAATGAGCAACATCTGTTGTAACTTTGTAACTGACAAAATTTGTAACTGACATAAATACATAATTTGTAACTGACAGTTTAGCAGCGAAGAAATTTAAAAGTGAGTTTTGTATTCTCAGAATCTCGGGCAACGAGATTTAGAGACTATCATCATCATCAGCCATATATTTATGTCCACTGCAGGACGGTACCTGTGATCTCCAATTACCCTGTCTTGCGCAAGCTGATTCCAACTTACGTCTGCAAATTTATTATCTTCATCAGCCCACCTAGTTTTCTGCCGTCCTCGACTGAGCTTTTCTCTCTTCGTATCTGTTCCACTGGTTATCCGTCCTACGCATTGCATGCCTGCCCAGCTCCATTTTTCAGCATAATGTCAACTAGAATATCGCCTATCCCCGTTTTCTCTCTGATCCACACCGCTCTCGTGTCTTTTAAAGTTAGGCCGAACATGTTTAGTTGCATCGCTCTTTGTGCGTCCTTAACTTGTTCTCCAGATTCTTTGTGAACTCCAAGTTTCTGCCCCATATGTTAGCACCGGTAAAATGCAATGATTGTACACTTTTATTTTCAACAATAGTGGTAAGCTCCCAGTCAGGATTTTGCAATCTCTGCCGTATGCATTTCAATCGAATTTTATTCTTCTGTAAATTTCGATCTCGTGGTCATGGTCCGATGTGAGTAAATCACCTAGATAAACGCACTCATTTATAGACTCTAAAGGCTGACTGGCAATTCTGAATTCTTGTTACCTTGCCAGGCTATTGAACATTATCTTTGTCTTCTGCATAGTAATTTTCAACCCCACTCTGACACTTTCTCGTTTAAGGTACTCAACTGTGTTGTAATTCGTTCCCATTTTTGCTGAATAGGGCAATGCCATGTGTAAACCTAGGGACTATCGGGGCTACAGAGGCTTACAAATGTCAAACATCACTGTACTTACCATACACTCATAAGTAATAATCACGGGCTATACTTGCAAAGCGAATCATGCACCATCACTGTCTCGAATGCTGTTTGCTGCTTTGTTGTCCTGGGGATTATTGCGCATACCACATGCAAGAGATCGCGCATGAATTGGGTAATTTGGGTGGCTAAACCAAAGATTAATAAATCTATGTTGGAACATAAAAGTCGATTTTTGTTACAGCAAAAAAAGAAGAAAATCATGAACTAAAAGAAAAAAAAGGTAATCATAGCTAAATAAATAAATAAAGCTCGTCGGCCCTACCACTCCGTGAAGATAGTTCATCAGCGAAGCTGAAACGTGCGGCCCCGGTATGTAACGGGTTAATCGCGAGGGTTCAATAAGTTTTGATGACTCCATTGTCGGTTACACACACGTTCGGCTAAAACGGAGGGAATGATGTCACTGACGGTATGCCCGCAATCCTCCGTTGTCGCTTGCGTTCGAAGTCTCGAGTTTTCTCGGCGGCGCGGTTAGCAGCATTCGCGCACCATAGCTGCTTGCACTTCTTCGAGAATAATGGCTTCAAAATTAAATTTTTACGTAAAAGAATGAATGGCTCATACCCCCTTAAGCAATGGCTCATACCCCCGTAAACGCGGCCTCCCCCATTACGACGACAGAAAAGTGAAATTCTATGCTGGAATGATGAGCGGCAACGCAGCCATGTGTGGAAGAAGACGACGACGACGACGAACGCGGGAGCCGTGGAAAGAGCGCGTGCCTAGCACGAGCACGAGAGCAACACGAGCGGCGCCAACGAGCCAGCTGCGGGAGAAGACGGACGCTCGAGCCACTGCTGATGATGATAATTTTCCGTACACAGGCGATTTCGCCTACCCATACACAATTTTGGTAGACATATAAAGCTTCGCTTTATCATGAAACTGTGGTGGGGACGGGGAACGATCAGTCTAGCATGGTCATCGATTAGATTCGATCAGGTAATTTGAATCGCCAAGCAACATTTCTGTGGTGGAACATTATAGAGGATCTCAAACATGGATCACAGGCACAAATAAACCTTGGCCGATATTTCGAAGCGGAATTTAAATTATATTTTTTATTACATTAAAAGGGCTACAACCTCCAAAAAATGCTTTGTTTACTCCGCTTCATTACAGAATGAGGATAATGTGATGGCACAAGGCCAGACCTATGTAGATAGAAGCTTCACGGAGGTATAAGGTAGCGCAGCCTGCTGATAAACACTTCAGTTTTCATATTTAGCAAAAAAGTATTTAGAAATGTGAAGCTTTAATTAAGACAGCAAATTTGTTGGCAACTATACGAATTAAGGATAGTAATTTTATCCACTGCATAAACATCTAAACACAGACATACTATCTAAATTTCTGGTGTCCCGCGCGCTCAAGCAAATATGAACGCATGTTTCTTGATGACCGCAGGAACTCGCTCTCAAAACGCTGTAGTGACTAAGCATGACAGCAGGAGCGGGAGAATTGACTTTCGTCCCGCCACTCGCATCGACGCGTGCTATAAGCCCCGAAAACACAGCGCAGGTGGGGAAGGACTCCGCCCCCACCGCAGATGGTTTTCAATATACAGCCAAGCGGGCAGGAGCACGCGGGAGAGGGAGAGGGCGACATAAATCTATTGCCAAAATGTAGCAGTCGGAGTCCATGGTTTCAAAATAATGTTTCCCTGTGACAAATTTTAACTGAAACAAGCACCAATAATCCTTAACCTCGCGAGTTTTGATCTGATTGGAAAGACCGAAAGCTCTCAAATGAATTTTTTTCTGATATGAAAGCTACGTTTCCTGAAGTATAACATCTGAGTGAAGTTGAATAGGGAAGGTAAGACAAATCTGTTAATGTTGAGAATAAGAGCGGCAGTTCTACTGCAATACTTTTAACTGTTGAATGGTTTTGATCGCACAGCAGAGGAAACTGCCTTATTTAGGATGCTTTCTTTAACAATAGGCGATGGTTGACCCTTTCTTTATTTTTTGTTTTCCTCAGCGCAGAAATTTGGGATCCTATGTGTTTGTGAGATCGAGCGTCAATTTGCATATCTTTGACAATAACACTCCTTCCTATCTTTCCTTCTATGTTTCTCTCGTCCTTTCCGAAGAGTAGGCAGGCGTTGTGCCCCTTCTGGTGGCAGTTGCCAGCCTTTGCTTCTCGCTTTCTCTTTCCTGTGTATATGTTTTCAAATCAAATAAATAATAAATAATGACAATAACGGAGTCTGAATTAGAGGACTCGTCCTAACTTGGTTGGACTGGCGTAGTAGCGTCCGTCGGCTGGACTATGGATGCAGAAGGCGCCTATACCTCGCCGCTAGACATTCGTGGTGTGGCTTTAGGTACTGAGGATTGCAGCGGTGCCTTGGTGGCCTCCATTATTTGCACCATCTGACTGCAAATGATTCGCGCTAAGCATTCGGATAGGCCGGATATAATTTTATCCATAGTTTTCCAGAGAAGAGTCAGTTTCTTGCGAGATATTAATATCTGTGATAGGATAGTTGTGCGCTGTAACACCAAAATATCCGAAGGCCCCGTCTTTAACAGCTGCAAATGCGCCTCTTCGGGAGCAGGGACGGTGGTCGATTATTCGAGAATTTGTATATGTTGAGCTCGAGCTGTGCAGTTCGAAGAGTCTGCTGGGTGTGTTCCTCCACAGAGGTAGCACTTTTGAGATTGGGCGGAGCATTCATTTGAGGGATGACCATCTGCGCAGGTGCGGCAACGCAAGCTTGAGTTACATTCTTCTTCGCGGTGCCCGAATTGCCAACAATTCTGACATTGGATGGGACGCGACGCGAGTAGTTCTACAAGGAAAACAAGAGGCCACACATTTAATTCTGACGGAAATGTTGTTCCCGCAAACGTGGCAATGACTGATTAAGGTTGAATTCTGTCGCTGTTTACAAGACGATTGCAACGGTAAATGCAACGGTCTTAAATTCCTTCTGGACAGCCTGCGGGTTCTTGCGCCTGATGGAGCCTCCATCGGTAGGCACGAGCGCAAGAGGAATGGTGCTGAGCGACGGCAAAAAATTTCTAAGGTACTTCATTACGGTGGCAGGGGTGCTGATCAGCGGCTCGCGCCGTGGCAGGAGAACTAGTCGACACCAGCGCAAGGCGGGTGATCTGTGAGAAAGGCACTAAATCTGGGACTAAAGTAAGGTTAGTTTAATCGCCTGAGCCACCCGATACTTGGATAGAACAATGTGGCATGTTACTGGCTATAGTCTTGGACAATTAGCCGCTACCGGACATATTAGCAGATAAACACCGCATATAGCGCGAATCGAGGAGACCCGTGACGCCAAGTGGATGCACATAAGTGCGCTCGAGAGCTCCAGCACATTGACGTCACCGTCGTAATATCCATCGTCGTCCTTCTGTCTAGTAATTTCACTTTCGTCATCCCGTTATGGTCATACCTTTCTCGTCACACTGTATTCGCCATTACATCGTCCTCACTGCACATCATCATCATCATTTGGCCTTTGTCCTAGTGTACCATGTCGCCATGTCATCATCGCCCTTCATATGTTGTGGTTGCGTCGAAGTCATCTCCATGTCGCCTCAGTGTGGCATGTGCATGACCGAAAGCAAAGGACTACTCTTGAGCGAGGTGCTTCCCAGGGGAAATGTGTCCGTCTGGCTTTTGTTGTCTCTGGTTAAAAATTACCGCTGAGCCGAAACAGCGTTCTTCACTAACACTGACAAAGCTTCACATAAACCTATTGTAACAGCGCAAGGCAACCGCAGCATTTTTTATTACAAGTCTGCTACTGAATGCTCGTGTTGAATTTGCTTGTCCCTGCGATACGCAGCTTTCATGTGCCTTTATTTCTTAATAAAAGGATACTAATAGCATCCGCTATGCCTCAAAATAAAAAGATGCTAAGTTTGACTATGCTGGAATTTGCGCAATTATTCTGACTACAGATTCTCAATTGAAGAGGCCAGGGTATTCTGTAAGTGCCAATAATAATGGTTTATTCCTAATAATGTCATGTAACAAATAATCATCATTGGCAGAAATTTCATGTAGGATTATTGTCCAAAGTATACCAGAACAGAAGAGGGTTAGATGAACTAGAATATTTTTATGATCACTAGAACCTGATCGCCTCGTGTATAAAGTGGCGTTAGGTCATCATTATCCTAAATTTATGTCCACTGCAGGACGAAGGCCTCCTTGTGATCTCCAATTACTCCAATTACTCTTGTCTTGCGCTAGCTGATTCCAAATTGTGCCTGCAAATTTTAACTTCATCACCCACTAGTTTTCTGCCGTCCTCAACTGCGCTTCCCTTCTCTGGGTATCCATTCTATAACTCTAATGGGCCACCGGTTATCCATCCTACGCGTTACACGAACTGCCCAGCTCCATTTTTTCCTTTTAATGTCAGCTAGAATATTGGCTATCCCCATTTGCTCTCTGATCCACACGCTATCTTCCTGTCTCTTAACGTTAGGCCTAACATTTATGCGGTCGTTTTGCGGTCCTTAACTTGTTCTCCAGATTCTTGTGAACTCCAAGTTTCTGCCCATATATTAGCACCGGTAGAATGCAATGATTGTACACTCTTCTTTTCAACGACAGTGGTAAGCTCGTTGTCAGGATTTGGCAATGCGTGCCGTATTCACTCAAACCCAATTTTATTCTTAAATTATATAAACAATGTGATATGTAAATGTATGTAGGCGTTATGTCAAGAATGCTAATTCAATTGGAAACATCTGATGCTCGAATCATGAGGAAAGGCAGCAACCAAACTGTTTTATTGGTGCAGCGATTGGCTTGTTGTATATTTAAAACCAAATCTTTTTTTTTACAGATCCGGGTGGGATGCAAGCAAACCTGTGATAACTCTGTACATAAGGTGACTGTCCAGCAAGGAGACGAAGAATGCACTGTATGTTCGTATTTTTGCATTACATTTTCTTTCTCCTCATCAGTTACATTTTCACGAACAAGTGTACACCACTTCGTCAGTATTGCGGATAATGTTTTGTAAATAGGCCGTTATGAAGATTTCGAGTGGAATTCGCAAAACATATTATTTACAATTTGGCATAGCCCTCTTACGACAAGCTTACTTACGAAAGTCACAGATCTGCGTGGACCACGCAGCACAGTCACAGTCTAAGTTAGAGGAGCGGTTCCATAGGAGCTCCATTTCCAGCTGAACGCACTCGAGGGTCATCGCGGCGAAGTCTGTGCATCGTTTCATGAGAACGGACTAAACTGTGCGCCGTCGACGGCGAGCTGTGACTTGTGCTGCTCTCTGCACAGCGGTGCTAAGCCCAATGTTTCCTGGCTGCCGCCGCGCACGTAGCTGTACAATTCGCCTTTTCAGCAGTGGTTCGTACCTTGCGAGGAGGCGCCATAACGTTACCGAAGAGTAAGCTCAGGTACCGAGTCTACGCGGCGCACACATCAGATCTCTTCATAGGATGCAACTGCGACATTTTGGACACCTGATGGAAAACAACGCGAATGCAATGCACATTTTGCACGTATAGACGCTACGTGGCGCGCATCTGCCATCGCGTGACAAGTGACACGATTCGATGCTGCTGCTGCTGTATGCTGATGGCGATGATTTTTTCGCATCCTCTTTGAAACGTGGTGGGGACAAACAGTCAGCTAGCCTGATTCATTATTCATGTGAATAGGTCTCACTAATTCTTTTCTTCCTAAAACTTATTTATTTATTTCAACATACTGTCAACCCCATGGGGTTATTACAGGAGTGGGTGAACAATTTGACACATATATTTACAGCTGCATCCTGGCTTAACAAAATACAGGATAGGTGGGAACACATACAGAGACGCAAATAATATCAATATGTAAAAGAGGACTGCTTTCTGGGCAAGCTCAACAAATTTGGGAAACGGTGTTTGCGCGGTGACACACGGGTTCAGTTCATTCCATTCACGCACAGCTTGTGGGAAGTATGAAAACAAAAACGTGTTATTATTGCAGGAAAACTCTTCTATTCTATGTGGGTGCATCAGTCGAGTCTGGCGAGTGGATTTAAGGTTTAAAAGTCTGAGTAGTTTAGTTTAAATGAGTTGTGGAGTAGCATATACAAAAACTTTAAACGCTGTAGTTTCGCTCGGCTTGCCAGAGTGTGAAGGCCGCATTGTGATAGCTCAGTTGGTGAGCGGTACGCTTGTAGCGGTTATAAAGGTTTATTATATTGAGTGGTTATAAAGGTTATATCTACCTTGTACGGCTACCTATGCAACTACTATATGGCGTGCCACCTGCTGCAATAACATGTAGCTGCAATGCAAAGTGTGCACGTATCGACGCTACGCTGCGAGCATCTCACAGGCCCAACTCCTGGCCTGTATGACGCGTGTATAAGATGTTTCCGCAGCAGCTAGAAAGCGGTGGTGTGATGCGCGGCAGAGAAGCTGGCTGCCGCGAAGAGTGCTTGGGTTCGATAGCAGTGGGAAATGGGTATTTGTTTGCTCATGCCTGGCAGTGTGCGACGGAAACCGTCGGTGGTGGCGGCGGACCACAACGCCAGCCAAAACGGCTATAGGAATGAACTTGTCGGTAATGGAGTGACGCAATCAGTCATTCTATATATTAATAAATATTTTAAAATTCACAGTGGCGAAAACATGGCGATCGGGGAACAAACCGCCCACCACGCGCGCCCGATTTCACCCCCACTAGGGAGCCTACATGCAACGCCGTTTTAAAACGGCGTTCCATGTAGGCTCCCTATCCCCTACTACCTTCGAGCCGACGCACCGAAACGTAGACGCTACAGGGCCCTCACACTATATAGTGAGGAAGCCACGGTGCTGCTGAGCGGGGCGAAAGGAAGAAATGATGGTCGTATCTGTAGCAAAACGCACACTATGACGACTATATGTAGGTTCGAAGGCGTTTGGGGTGGTGTGTGTGCTTATCGATTATGAGCCGGTTTAAGACGGCCAGTCGATACGGTGTCTTGGCGCCGGTTGATCATCACTGTAATGTGTTTGGGCGTACGCTGTGTACCATGAAGTGGCCGTCGTAAGGTGGTTGTAGCGGAGCATGGACTGCGTCTCGGCGTATGAAGTTGTGCGTGATTTCGCTGAGGTGCGGGCTGACAACGCGTCCTGACGATTGGCGCGAACAGGTGGCGAAACAATGGTGTACATCGTTGGTGGAAGCTTGCTTGCGTAGTTGGTGATTTCAAAGGGTACAGGGGATCAATGTGTACCAAAAAATGTCATAAAAAGCATCAATTGCGATAGCAAATTAGTAGAGAGCTATTTAAAGTAGAGATAGTAGTTTTATCGGCTACATAAGCTGGGACACATTCACTTACTAACTCAATTAACAAGCGTGGTGTCAGCGCGCAACAAGCAAACATGAATAGATCACACTCAATGACCGCAGACAACCACTGTCAAAACGCTGGCAGCAAGCGCAGCCACCGCAGCGAGCGAAGGTTCGTACGGTCTATCGCTTCAACGGAAACTGCGCGGCGAATGCACAGCGCATACAAAGGTCAGAGCCGTGTGGAGATTGCTTTTAAAAGACGGTGCGGGCGACCGCCGCAGCCGCGCAAAGCACAAGCGCCGTTGTTGGCAGAGCAGAAGCTGCCCCCCTCCCTCTTGCGCTGCCTTCCCGCTTTCCCCTTTCGCATGGAGAGTGGCCATTTAACCTTGCGCCCGGTTGCAAGATACGCATTTGGTGCCGCAGCGCAGCATCTTCCCGCCTCCCTAACTCCCATACCCCCACGGCCTTTCGCGCGACGGAAGTCGCGTTTGCTTTCTGCCGTGCGTTCGCTCTCATTGATATCGCGCGTCCCCCACGCGCTTTCACTCGCGCATACGGCGCGTGGCAGCGATTTTATTGCCCTTGGGCTTTATACGGAACCTCACGGCGATGGCGACGCCGACGGCAGAAATCCGCTTGGAGTGTCCATAAGTGTTATCGCATTAATACGCATTTGGTGCCGCAGCTAAACATCGCCTCCCCTCCCTCCCATGCCCCCACGGTCTTTCGCGCGACGGAAGTAGCGTTTGCTCTCCGCCGTGTGTTCGTTCCCCGTGAAAGCGCAAGGCCCTCGCGCGCTTTCACTCGCACATACAGCATACGGCGCTCGGCGACGATTTCATCGCCGTTGGAGTTCATGCGGAACCTCGCGGCGACGGCGACGACGACGCCGACGGCAGAATTCCGCTTGGAGTATCCATAAGTGCTATCGCAATAAAAACACTCCGAACACGCGGAGTGTTGTGCCAAAAAAAGTTCTGCTGTTGAGTAGCGCAGGTCGTTCTTCAGTGCAGTGCGGAGGCCGAGGCGGAGGCCGCGGTCGTTCCGTCCATGGCATATTGTCGGAAAACATTAGGTCAGTCTTTACTTCTCGATGAAATGTTCTACCATTCCGTTAGACGCCGGATGGTAGGCAGTTGTCTTAATGTGTGTGGTACCAAATGTTTTGCAAAGTTACGGAAAAGTGTCGACTCAAATTGACGACCGCGGTCGGTTGTTGTAGTAGACAGTACGCCATATCGACTGACCCAGACTTCGACAACAGCCTGTGTGTCTATTTCTACGGAAATGTTCCTAAGCGGAACAGCTTCGGGCCAACGAGTAAAATGGTCGATGCACGTTAATATGTATCTATGATCTTGCAGAGGAGTCAAATGACCAACGATATCTATATGGATATGACTGAAGCGGGCATCAGGAGGTGGATAACTTTCTATTCTGCCGACTGTGTGTCTAGAAACTTTAGCCAATTATAGCTAGCTCCGAACATCAGCGTTCATACGGGGCGGCAACCCATTTATAGGTTACTTGTCATTGCGTCCTCTCGTTTCGGGGTGTGAAAGGGAGTGTAGGGCCTCAAGAAAGGCTCGGCGAAAAGCTCGGCGAAAAACTTCTTTAAGCAAGAGTGAAGTAGCAGTGGCGCTGAGCCTACGGAGATCGTCTTCATCGCGCTGGGCCGCTGCCCAGCGCAATGGGCTGCTCCCCAGCGGCCATCGTGGAAACGTGTCGAAAAGGGTGTGGAACCACGTGGGGTTAAGTTACAGAGGTCAAGTCGACGTGCAGCCGAGATAGCATCGTCCACAGTCCTTGGCGTTGACATGACAAATCACTGGTAAACTCAGATATGTACGCCAGATGTCTAAGCTAACGGGGAATAGACGTCGCTGTTGAATTCAGGGTGCGCGCTAGGGGCTTGTGATTCGTCAGTAGTGGTGGCGAAAGTGTTTGATGGCATAGTATATAGCCAGCAACTCGCTGCCGAAAGTGATGTAGCGCCGCTCTTGTGGCGTCATCTTCTGAGAGTAAAAAGAGAGTGCTGCCATGTGCCAGCGGCTTACTATTGGAGGAGAGCACCAACAGTCCCACCCGAAGCCTCGACCATAACGGCGGTGAGGCTATTGGGTATAGAATGAGCAAGGAGTGTCACCTTGGCCAGTTTCACTTTTAAATGCGAAGCATTTCTTGGCGAACATTTGCTACTTTGACAGTGTCTATCTAGCCGCCTACGTCTTTGTGCTCTCAGGGTCTTTTCGTTAACTTGGTATTACCAAAATTGGCATACTATGACAAGATCATGTGACGTACATAAAAGATATGTCATGACATGACATGCGTGTCATGTAGGTCATGACAATGACCTTGCGAGAAAGATTAACACTAAAACCATTGAAATGGGTTCGGACGTTGGTACTAAGTGAATGAAACCTAACGGATACTGGTAGAAGTCATAGTCTTTAGCATGACTCAGCATAAATGACAATGACTCTGCGAAAAAGGATTAACACTCAAAAACCACTAGAATGGGTTCGTACGAGGGCACTAAGTGAAGGAAACACTAAAATATGACGGTAGAAATCATAGTCATGACCATGACTGAGCAAAAATGACAATGACTCAGCGAAAAAAGATTAATACACAAAACACTGAAATAGGTTCGGACGTGGGTACTAAGTGAAGGATGGAAACACTAAAGAATGGCTGTAGAAGTTATAGTCATGAGCTTTGAAGTTATGTTATAGTTTGAAGATTGTTGATTTATAGCTTTGTTTATAGTCATATAGTTGTATAGATTTGTTGATTTATAGCTTTGAAGTTATAGTCATGAGTAGAAGTTATGGTCAGGCTTTCGCCTTAAGGTCTCTTAGTTGTAGCTGAAGGGACTCCGGAGGACTCATGACATGAATGTCGTGACCTGCGTGTCATGTAGGTCGTGAAAGAGCCACCTACGTCTTGCTGGTCTCATGGTCGTTTCGTTAACTTGGTAGGCTCCCCGCACACCGGTTCGCATAACATTGATTCCTAGAAGGCGTGGGATCTGCCGGATCTTTATGTCTTCTAAAGCTTTGGTGGCAGTAACTGTCCAAAAAAGGGACACTTGGTCTGATGTGGCCACCACAAGTCATGAAGTGGCTGCAACATGGTGGCGCAGCGTGGCAGGAACTTTCAGTAATATTTCTTGCCTCTTAAAATAGAGTAGTTCAATCATCAATCAACCTGAAAATCTCAGAAGTTTCCTCACTGTTGTCGGTAGTGTAAATTCGGAAATGACAGTGACGCGACTGGGAAGCGGTCGGACACCGTGACGGTCGACACGATGGCCAAGGAAAAATAACTCTGAGACGCCGAATTCACTCTTCGAGGCGTTGGCAACGACACCGTACTGCTGCAGTCGCGTGAAAATTTGGCGCAGGTGACTCTTGTCTTCGGATGTACTGCCGCTGAAGACAATGATATCATCGAAATAGACGAAGCAACAGGTGAGGCCGTGAAATACTTCGTCAACAAAACACTGAAATGTCTGGGCAGCGTTGCGGAATCCGAAAGGCACAGGATGGTACTCGAACACGCCAAAAGGAGTGATGGTATCAGTCTTTGGTATGTCGGAGGGCTCGAAATTGTTCTGGTGAGACGCTCTTACCAAATCAGTTATACTCAGAATTGTACAGCCGTGAAGACAGGTGGGACGAGGCGGCGTAGCCCAAAGCTAGAGAAATTGTAGCCCAAATGTAGCCAAACACAAAAAGGGAAAATATTTCGTTGCGAAACATAGCCATATGTATTTGCAGTTTGATCATGTAAACATTTTTACATTCGACTACGGCTATCTTTTTTGCACAACCTGTCGCAGCAAAATGTCCGTGCCGCGGTGGCGGTCTACCCTTGACCACAACAACAGCGACATCATGCTTGCATACAGAACATTTTTTTGGTTGTCCCCGGAAGCTATCAAGTTCCAGTGAATCGCTGCAGATGATCAAACCACAGTGTTTTATTTTACAGAGAGTACTAACTGATTAATTTAGTTATTTGCAGTAATATTAACTTCGAACTCTGCGTTTAGCTGTCGTGAACGCAAAATAATGTTCGGCATCATCGACCTCTCAAGTGACCTCTGCCTAAAGTGTAGAAAAGTTCAGCTGTCCAGCGGTCTGTGACGGTGACGCGCCCAGGCTTCTTTCTTTACGAGCCAAAACAAGTCTTTCGCGCTATGATATCTCGTGTTATCTGTATCATTGTCCTATCTGTTTTCTCGCTTTTTTAGTAGGCTTGGCCCGGGTTAGCTGGTACATGCTCTATATAGTGTCCACTTACATCAACCCGGCCGCCATCTTAAGTCTCTAGCACGGCAAGAACATGCGTTTAAAAAAGTGACAAACAGATGCCACTCACTGTCTGAATCGGTGTAAGCGAAGCTTTAAAAGATTGCTGCGCAAAACGGCGCTACAGTGTAAGAATCGCGCCGTCGTTTCGGCGACGAGCACGTCCGAACGTAACTAGCTCGAAATGGTAAAAGCCACGACGGCGCAAAAAGAGCAAAGGTAAACGTAAAATTAATAACAGTGGTAATCCTGTGAAACCGCTTGCTGTGATAAAGCAAACTATGCTGATGTGCTAATATAATTGCTGGGGGGTCTACGTGCCTGAACCACGATATGATTAGGACGCATGACGCAGTGGTGGACTCCGGATTAATTTTGACCATCTGGGGTTATTTAACGTGCACCTAAATCTAAGTACACGGGTGTCCTGCATTTCGCCTCGATCGAAATGCGGCTGCCATGGCCGGGATTCAAACCCGCGTCCTTGTGCCAGCAGCAGGGCACCTCACCTGCTAAGCTAACACAGTGGGTGATGTTCACGCGACGTAGTGCACTGATATCTTCATGGCAAACATGTTTAGATATTATCACAATGAGTACCTGCATCTGTGACGTTACGAGCAAACCATCTATAAGAAATCACCAGGACCCGCCTTCCGCTCGGGGTCTTGCTCCCATTATTTATACTTTCTCGCATACTGGCACTTCCCCATGGTCCCTCTCATTCTCTCTCTCTCGAGGAGGATGCGATCTTAAGTCCAATCTATCAATGAATCTCGAATCTAAGCACGAACAAAAATTCATCTCGCAGGAAAAGGAAAATGGCAATAAAGCTTAGCGTGAGAAATGTGAAGCAGGTCGAAAGCTGTGCCCCGTGTGATACTTACCCAGAAGCCATGGCCATGAAGACACTGGAGCTTGTATTCTACCCGTGCTTCCCTTCTTCATGTAGGCCCCACGATTGCTCGACCCTATTTTGTCGCTCTCCCTTTATGACATAGCCATGTTAGTACAGTGTACTCTGAAAACCCTCTACTCCCAAGCTCATCCTGATGCCTGGGGATCGGTGTCTGACGGTGAAGCGGGGTGTAAGTTTAAGTGCATCAAAGATCAAATCCACGGCTCAGACAACGGCGCAGACGGGGAGGGGGGAGGTAGGCAGCCATTTTGCGCACCCACACACGCACAACCGCGCTGCCGGCTCAGCCAGCTAAAACATAGCTATCGAGATTTGTTCTGCTCGATCAGAGCGACCTCTGGCACATTGATTAGGGCGCCACTTATAGCCAAAACAAAGCCAAGTCACAGATTTTCAGTAGCCCAAATATAGCCACATAGCCAACTCGTCCAAGTTGACGCCAAAATGTTTTTCTGTGGCCCAATTTGGCTATATATAGCCAAACCTGGCAACACTGTGTGAAAAGCTGCAGTGAAATCCTGCATATGTGGAATCAGGTATCGGTCAGGAATGGTTACTTTATTGAAAGCGCTATAATCACCGCAAAGTCTCCAATCACCACCCTTTTTGGGCACCATGTGGAGCGCTGAGGACCACGGGCTTGATGAGGGCCGCAAAAACCAAGTTCAAACTGTGCTCAAATTCTTGGCGAGCAATCTTCAGGCGGTCTGGTGCTAGCGACGAGGTCGTGCGGAACCGGTGGGCCTTTCGTGACGATGTCGTGCGTCACTTTATGTATGACAGGTGTTCAGTGAAGCATTGAAGGAAAAGGTAAGGGAATTCCGCAAGAGCTGCTTACCACGGAGTTGGAACACTGGAGTGCGTGTGGAGGAGCTGTAGAGGTGGAACGTTCCATAAGATGCCTTGTACACTTGAGTCGGCTTCTATGTCGATGAGACGATGTTGTTTGACGTCAACGAATACCTTGAAATGCCAGAAAAAAGTCAGCGCCTATGATGGGAACTCGTACGTCAGCTACAAGAAAAGACCACCGAAATTTCTGCTTCCGCCCAATGTCCAGACTTACCGATCGTTGACCGTACGTTTTAATGGTTGAGCCATTGACGGTGGTGAGTGAAGGCGTAGAATGGTCACGTCAGCGATGATCTGTCAACGTAGGTGGAATAACGCAAAATTCGGCACCGGTGTCTGCGAGGTAGCGAACCTTGGTCACGCGATCATTAACGTGGAACAGTCAGCTGGTCCTGGGGCCGACAACACTGGTCATCCTCAGTGCATGGCCCGGTAGTTTCCGGAGTCCCCCACGATCTGATTATGAGGCACGCCAAACGACCAGCTACCTCCGGAGTCCCCCACTATGGCATGCCTCATAATCAGATCGGGTTTTGGCACGTAAACCCCATATTTTAATGTATTTTTTACCGCGAAAATTATGGTACCCGTGCTACCCGTGCACTGTCTAGCAGGGTACCGTAACGAGCGTGGCACCAATAGATTGAAGACGACCGAAGCCGTCATAGGTTTATTGCTGGCCTTCGGCCGGCCCCTTGCTTCACTTGCTACAGCAAGGAGTGAGAACACCACAGCAGAAGACTGATAGCAGCATGTATGCGCGTAGCCGTAGCATTGCTGTCGACCACTGAACAAGGAAAACAGCTATGTAGTAGTGATTCATCGAACGAGAAAGATAAATTTAAATAATATATATTGTCGTTTATTCTATATCTTTTACGTTGGCTTGACGCCTTAAGAAGTGTATATTTTGATTATCACCGTGCTGTATCTCATTCCTGCAATAGGGTTCGCATCTTAACAAAATCGCACAAGTGAAAAAACACGCAGGTGAAATTATGCGTGGAAAAAGATACTTCGCCTACGAAACAGATGAGCACAACACAGTAAAAGAAAAGGCCAGCGCAAACTTTGAACTAACTTTATTTCAGTTAGAATAGTCAACATAACACTGTTACCATATTTGTGAATGAGGCAGCGCGAATTCACTGTATAAAACACCGGTCAAAAATATATGGAACTTGATTGTGTCACTACAACCTGCTGCACCAGCTACCTCCGGTTGCTACCAAATAAATAAACAGGCCTATTGCTTACGTATTCTTTACCTCTGGAGATAATATTTAACGCTTGTGATGGTGAATATTTGTGTCGTTCCAAGAATTTTGATCTCCCGAAGTTATATCGGGAATAATGAACGCTGATAAATGATGGTGCAAGGGACATAAATTTCGACACCAAACAACGGCATTGCGCATTTGCCTGCACATTGCGAGTTTGCATGAGTGCCCCGAGAGTTAGGGGGATAAATACGCTTTGAATGAAGCAAGGATAATACTGCCAGAGACCTGATGGAACCTTTTTATATAGCCTCCAAAGATAATACATGCGTAAACTATATGTCGATTTCTTTGTTTGGTTCCAGCATAGTTATTAGAACGCATGTTGCGGTGACGCAATCATTTTGCCTATATTTCAGCGTTCTAGTTTTTTTTTCGTTTGATTACTCTGTCGCATTGCGCGTGTGTGGCAATATCTTATATTGCCAACATTGAAATAAACTTCTTGAAAGTTTTCACGTGCCTGTGTCCCTACTCTTTCGTACTTGTATGTTATTTCAACAGTATCTTGTCCTAGCAAGCACCCCATACCTTTAGTATATTGAAGGTCAATTTTGAATATTTGCTTGCGCATCTTCTTTTCTTTTTTCTGCAGAATATTTCATCTGACACAGCAAGAAAGATGCAACCCTTCCTGGGATATATATGTCCTGTTGGCCGGTGTAGCGGGGGACACCTGCTCTTTAAATGGTCTTTCTTTGAATGTTGGAATGCGAACCCTAAGCCTTCGCAGTGCAACAGCAAACGGCGCAATGGCCCGTCAAGTCGAGCACCTCATGTTTAAAAGCAGCATTGTTACTTAGTCCACGAGCTTTGTAAATAAATGCACCTTACGAGCTTGCAGGTCTTTGTGTGATAAGCATACCCCACCTAACACTGCACTTGATTCGACAGAAAATGAGGACTTTTCTAGACCACAAGTTAGCTAAATATGAGCGGCAGAATAACTCTTTCAGCCGTCCAGCTTAGATTCATACCACTTTGTCGTGCTTGAATTATGGACAGCACCACAAGAGAAGCACTAGCTCCAAACTATACCATGACTAAACAAAACGTAAGAAGTGCATGCGCATCATGTGCGCGATAACAAGTAGCATGGAGTCCGTACCGCACCCGAACATGCACATGCAGGACAGAGTGTCAGAAAAAACCACACAGGAGCTCAGAGCAGCCCGAGCACTCTGGTTTCTTCGGACAAGCTCAGTCGCCAACTTAAACAGAAAGATATAATAGGCACCTCTTTTCGTGGGATGACGGAGGTTTCATATTTGCGCTGTCCACCAGACTGTGGGGAACAGTGCAAGATTAAGTGCTATAACAGAGGTTTAGTGCGCGATTTTACCACTGGGCACGACCCATCGCGGCCTGCTTTCCGAAAGTGGCTTCATGTCCCTTCAAATCCCACCGTTGGCCTTAGTAAAATAATTTCGAAGATAACCTAACACCCTACCACATTAAGTATTACACGCAATTTCTTGATTTTTAGTGGATTTTCGCCATAATTGTTTAACTGCCTAATAAATAAACTAATTTTATTGCCTGTCAAATCTCTCATGATCAAATTGTTGTACACACTCAACGAGGCTACTAGCCCAACTGGTAACCTACGTGCGAATACGTGAAGAAAGGCGGAAAGAGAGTCAGGACAAAGCGTAATCCTGTCTCTCTTTAGTATTGTCGCGTTGTGTTGACGTTGAAGAACGACGCAGTGTCAAAAGTGTTAGTTACAAATTTAACTATTATTGCGAGAACTTGCGCCCAGCCAAACAATCAATATTCAAGCACAACAATAGCGGCGTCCAATGTCAGCGATCGTCAATAATCTCATCAGCGGGTCAAGTGCGTCGGCTCTTATAAAGACTCGTCGAAGATTCCAGTGTATTCGCTGGTGCCCGCGTGGGTTTCCAGAAAGTACTACAGAATCGTGTCGCGTATACAATAAGATTACAAAAGCTTTGGTGACAACAGACAACGGATAGTACTGTCGTTAAAATTCGAGAAATTTCTGATACATGCGGGGCGGCCTGCACCGTGGGATAACGTTTGACATTTGATAGTCGGTGAAAAGCGGTGAACGAAGAAAGATAAAGAAGTATGCGCGTCAGTTCTCAACCCTTAAAAGTACCATCCTGATGCTGCGAACACAGAACAAGGGGCGAAAACAAACGCACACATAGTAAAAAAAATGGAAAAGCTTTAATGAAACGAAGTCCCAAAGTTCGATAACGTGGGTAGAACGGCTTAAGGCGCACAACGTGCACTATTTCAGCTCTGCCGCTGCCATTGCAAAATGGCGTCTCGTACGACCTCATACTCGAGCGGGCCGGGCCAATGCGTCGGATGGTCTTGTTGGGTCCGAAATGGCGGCCGTAAAAGCTTCGCACTAAGTTCTCGTCAGCGTATGCGGATCGAAATCGAAACAGGGTCACCTAGGGGGTATTCGTCGAAGGTTGTAGTGTCGGCTGTCCATCCTTTTCTGGCTCTTCATGCGCAGGCGGTCAAGTTGTCAAGCTCCTTCAGCGCGTTGCAAATAGGCAGCGGCGTCGAGATTTTCTTCGTCGGTAACGTGTGACAAAATGATGTCGTGAGTAGTAGTCGAGTTCCTTCCGTAAAGTAGCTTGATCGGCATCATCTCCATTGTTTTTTTTTTTTGCACTGCCTTGTTGTAAGCAAACGTTACGTACGGAAGGATGACATCCCACGTCTTGTGCTCGACGTCGACATACATTGCTAACATGTCGGCGAGGGCCTTGTTCAGCCGGTCCATAATTCCATTCGTCTACGGGTGGTAGGCAGTTCTCCTCGTGTGGCGTGTCTGGCTGTATTGCAGGATGGCTTGGGTGAGCTCTGCTGCAAACGTTGCTCCTCTGTCGATGATCAGGACTTCTGGGGCACCATGTCGCAGCAGGATGTTCTCGACGAAGAATTTGGCTAGTAGGGCTGCACTACCTTTTGGCACGACTTTCATTTCAGATAAGGGAGTAAGGCCCCGACGATCCACTTATTTCCTGGACGTCGACATAGGAAAAGGTCCAAGTTTATCCCGATCTGCTGGAACGACCGGCAAGGAGGCTCGATTGGTTGTAGCGATCCCGCTGGCCATGTTAGCGGTGTATTGAGGTGCTGACAGTCTCGGCATGTCCTAATGTATTAGGGAATACCTCGATAGCGCGAGGGCATATCAAGTGATCGGATCGTCATGTAGGGCGCGCAGCGCTGAGGACAAAAGAAGAAGGTAGTTCGCAGGGTTTGGTGAAAGTTTTTCTTGGCGAGGACGTGGTTTTTGCAGCGAAAACGAAGACAATCCTCGCCTAAATGCCCTAGGGACAATGTCGGCGTTGCCTTTCAAGTACTAGATGAGGCTCTGTAGCTCGGAATGGCTCGCTGCTGTTCGACGAAATCTTCCGTGCTTATTGCTCTCAGGAAGGCGTCGTCATCCTCGTCGTCTTGCGGCGGCGGGGTCAAGGGGCAGGGCGATAGGCACTTGGAATCAGAGTGCTTCCTTCCGGGCTTGTTGACGACGGTAATGTCGTCTACTATGAAAGCACACATGTATCAACTACATAAAAGAAAGGAATCAAATGTATGAACATGCAAACATCCTGCAACTTTCCTGTGCGTATAATGACAAGGAAATCGGCCGACGTAAGTGAATTCAGCACAATAATATGTGCCAAAATAGGTAGCCGGCAGTGCAGCAGATCAAACTAACAACAGTATTTCGACACGGACCATTTGTACGTCGCGACAAGAGGGGCAGATAAGCGTAGTTGATAACGCGAAATATTGTTGCATCGGAAAAAAGTGGCCGGGAGCAGAGCTACATTTGACGCCTGGCTGCGAATCGCGGCTACTGAGATCTCTAATGCCTTCCGATCGAATAAATAGATATTTAACAGGCGAACGAGCATACAAAAGGGAATAACAGACGCGGTACTGAGTCCAAAGGTGCGCATTCGCATAAGCACTTGAAACTTGGGTTTCTATCTATTCGTTGCAGTATTTTATAGCTGTAGTTGTCGGCGATGGAGAGGTGCTATGCGATAAAAGTTAGGACGCCATTTATTGTTTTCATTTGATCTATGTGCCCAAGTACATATATTGAGCCTCAATGCTCGCTACACGTATTGAGGTGCTGGTATAACGAGGCCAACTGACGAGTAGAGCCGGCTCTGGTGATGCGCCAGTGATCCAGTGTGGTTGTTGGATAAGGATTGTTGTGCTGCTGTTTAGCGCATAAAAAGGTACCCATGAGTTCACTTGTGTATGGTATGCGAAGCAGTGTGCGGGGAGCCTACCAAGCTAACGAAACATACATGAGATCACCTAGATGTAGGTGTTTTTTTTCATGATCTAGATGGACACACATGTCATGCATTCATGTCATGAGACCTCAGGATTCCGTTAGGTACACATAAGAGACCTTAAGGCGAAAGCCTTAGTAATGCTCATGACTATGACTTCGATCATCAACCTTTAGCCTTTTCCTTTTCACTTACCACCACATCCGAATCATTCCATTGGTTTTTGAGTGTTAATCTTTTGTCCATGAGCCATTGTCATTTTTGATGAGTTATGCGCATGACTATGGCTTCTACCACTATACTTTAGTGTTTCCTTCACTTGGTACCCACGTCTGAACCCATTTGAGTGGTTTTGAGTGTTCGTTTTTTTCTGAGCCATTGCCGTTCTTGCTGAGTCATGCTCAAGTCTATGACTTCTACCATCATTCTTAAGTGTTTACTTCATTTAGTAATCACGTGAGGAGGAATTGTGGTGGTTTTGAGTGTTATTATTTTATCGCCGAGTCATTGTCATTTCTGCGGAGTCATGCTTTTGACTATGGCTTCTGCCATCATCATTTAGTGTTCCTTCACTTAGTACCTACGTCAGAACCCACTTCAGTGGTTTTTGATTGTAAAACTTTTTTGCTGAGTCTTGCTCATGAATATCACTTCTACCATCATCCTTTAGTGTTTCCTTCACTTACTACCCACGTCAGAACCCCTTTTGGTGGTTTTTGAGTGGAATCTATTTTCGCCGAGACATTTAGTGTTTTCTTCACTTAGTAGCCACGTGAGAAACGCATTGTGGTGGTTTTTGAGTGCTAATATCTTTTTCGCTGAGTCATTGTCATTTATGCTGAGTCATGCTCTTGTCTATAACTTCTGCCATCATCCTTTAGTGTTTCCTTCACTTAGTATCCACGACAGAAACCATTTAAATGGTTTTTGAGTGTAAATTTTTTTGGTGAGTCACTATCATTCTTGCTGAGTCGTGCTCATGAATATCACTTCTACCATCATCCTTAGTGTTTCCTTCACTTACTACCCACGTCAGAACCCATTCGGGGGTTTTTGAGTGGAATCTTTTTTTCGCTGAGTCATTGTTATTTTTGCAGAGTCATACACTGTTGTAATACTATGCCAATGTTGGTAAGTGCCAAGCTAACGACACGACCATGAGAGCAACAAGACGTAGGCGGGTAGATAGATAGATACTGTCAAAGTGGCGGTGCGTGCGAACGCTGAGAAACGGTAAGGCGCCAACCGGCCTCCTCTCTTACGATTTTTCTGGACATGCTGCGTCATTTGGCTGCGCTGTGAAGAATTCCGTGCGGGCCCTCCGAGACAAGCATGTAAACACTGAGAATTGTTTCCTCGCTGCCACACACTCAGTGGGACTGCTCAGTAACCCTAGATGGCGAGAGGGTCGTTGAAGAGCGGCACACACCCACTGCATTCATGGCACAGCCTGCTAGCGTCGTCGTGAAGGTGATCATTGAAAAGCGCCGCATACCAAGTGCATTTGTGGTGCAGCCTGCTAAAGTGTCCGATTGTAGTCCTCGTAGAACATATGTAACATGAATTTGATTCCGCCGAGTATTGAAGAAACGTGATCCATCCTTTTCTAACTATAGTGTGGCACATCCCCATTGACACGTACCTAGTTAGCCAAGATGGCGTCAAAAAGTATGCATGAAGTTCGGTGAAGAGCGGAACACGCCTACTGGCACTGTGCAAGTGACCCAAGTTGGCATCAGAGAGGTTCACTGAAGACCATCACAGACCATTGTGGTGGCTAAGTGGCTATGGTGTTGCCACTGCTAAGCACGAAGCAGCGGGATCAAATTCTGGCAGGGGCGGCCGCATTTCGATGGCCGAGAAGTGCAAGAAAACGCCCGTGTCCGTTGCATTGGGGGCACGTTAAAATCCCCTGCTGGTCAAAATTATTCCGCCTGCAAATGTCCTAACTTCATCACCGCACCAAATTTTCGGCCGTCCTCGACTGCGCTTCCCTTCTCTTGGTATCTCTTCTGTAATTCTAACGGTCCAGCGGCCGGTTATCCATCCTACGCATTACATGGCCTTCTAAGCTCCATTTTTTCTCATAATGTCTAGTGCATACATACATACTTAATGTCTTAATACATACATACATACATACATAGAAAAATAGATAGCCCCCGGGATGTTCTGGAGGCGCCCGAAAATAACGCTTTAAATATGTCATGATATATCGTTTATTTAAATACCAGGCCATTGCGGTATCATTAGAAATGATGATCAAGATCACCGCTGCCACCTCAGTCCTGTCCCAAGGACAGACGCTGCGAGAGAGCTTCGCATTCTGGCACGCACACTCTCGTTAGCTGAGTGGAATACTACACATTCAGCGCTCACCAGATTGCACAGACTAGACTCTTGGCTGCAACTCGGACCAACAGCCGGACTGCCCCGAAGCGAAGCGTCTCTTCTGTGTCAGCTGTGGTTAGGGGTTGATTTCACGTAAGCCTATTCAGCAGTTATTGGAATGGCTGACTGTCCTACATGTGATGCTGCGACTGCGAGGAGTCCATTGACCCCCTATTGTGTCACAGTCCTCAGAAACACAAATGCAGTCGATCTCCAACTTATTGAGGAGACTAAGTAACCATCCGCTGAGTAAAAACGCTAATAATGTGCCTCCATTCCACCCTGTCAAAGTAGATGTGCCGCGAAATTGTTGCCAACGTTAGACAAGCACCGCCACCACAGGCGACGTACGTCACGCGCGCACGCATGTGTCATTAAGTGCCGCATACATGCTCAATCCTTTAGGCCCTCCGCTGAGGGCAAACGCCTTATTGAACTTATTCAAATTTTCAAATTAAATTACGTCAGGAAAATTGTAAAGTACGACTTACACACAAGCTGCAGACATGATAGCTTCGAATTCAATTCGAATGTACGACAATAACGGCATCGTCACGTGACTATATCGCCTGATGATGTCATCACCTCAAGCGCGACGTCATGCGACGATGTCTTCATCAAGTGATGATGTAACCTAGTGGCGTCATGTGATGACGCTTGGAGAAGCAGCACACTGTGAGCTTCCCACTTCTTTGCACTATCTCCGGGATCGGCCCACATTTATGTGTGAGCGAGAGCGGCGCACGCGACGCGAAAAATCGTCACCAACTAGAAGCTAACAGCTTCTTTGTAATACTCCAACACCGTCCCCAATTATCTTTAGCCCAGAAGGCAGTCAATGCACTTTTGTGCTTTCTGGGAACGATTTCATTGTGCGAGCGCCTATGACTGCTTATTGCATTCTGTGCGTGTGCCCTCGTTTACCGCATTTATTTTTCTCTTTCCCCCTCCTTTTTTTCACAGTTTACCCTTCCGCCAGCGCAGGGTATCCATCCTGACTTCTGACTGGTTAACATCACTGCTTTACATCTTATCTCTCGTTTACTGAACAGTTCACTGGCAGTGTCAATCCCATCATTATTCTGGAAACTTATACTACATTTAACCAACCTGCCTTTCGCATCTCAGACATTTGTCTTTCTCGGTTAGGCTATGGATGCGTCAAACGGCGTTCTTCAGTAAGTTCAATGCCAGACCTTGAAGCGCTACCCACGAAAGTGGGATCTAAGCATAGCGAAGGAACCAGATAAGCAGCATTCTCCACTCAATTTCGTACTCTGTCTAACCTGAAAGCTTCTCCGTCACCAATAGTACATTTTACGCGCAAGCGCACATGCCCAGTCTGTGTAATCAACGACACTAAGTCGGAGGCAACCGAGATGGGAGAGGGAACCGAGCGGCGGAAGAGGGGGGCGCCTAGAAGTGCAGTGCAAGAAAGTCCCTATATAAGAAAAGTACCGCCATCCTTTGATCAACGTCGCTTGTCTCTCTCCTGTATCTCCGATTGGACGATGGTAGCGCGCGCTTTCACTTCTTTGTATTTTGATTTTTTTCTGCCTCAAAGCCATGTTGTAAGTCCTTTGCGCAGCCGCAGTCGCCGGCGGCGGCGCGCGCCCGGCCTGAAAGCTCCAACGTGAACTTTCTAGGTGCGCCACCGTCGACTTGCTTTCGCAAGCAAAATGTAAAAAAAAAACAAGCGCTTTAGGAGAGGAGACGGCGGTGGAAAGAGTAGATGGCGGTACTTTTCTTATATAGGGATTTTACAGAGCAAGAGTGCGTGCCGGGGAAGGTACGGAGGAGAGCTCGGCAGAGGGGGCGTGGTGGGGGAGAGGAAGGAGGCGGATCGTCGCGGAGGAAGGTAGATGGAGGCACACTGGTTCACCTCCTTTCACAATTGCTTGCTACTGGCTCTGTTGTGCTATGAATGTACCGGTTTCGTCTGGCGATTGAGAGGCCGAGCGGCGAGCGACAAGGACGGAGCAGCAAAACAAGCCATAACAGGCTGAGCGCGAGTAGTCGACCGACACCAAATTGTTGGAAAGCGCTGGGCACGAGCTGAACAAGACCGGAAAAAGGCGCGGGCTATGCCTGCCCAGGAGAGTCCCGAAGAACGTGCTAGGTGGCGTGCGGCAATGCGGGTGCGTCAGACAAGACAGCATAGCATAGAAACACCGTAACAGAGCCCCTACGCTTGCGCGTAACCAGCGATCACGGAGTGAAACGCCTCTGTAACTTTTTTTCACGCTTTCACATACCGAGTTTAACGATTTCGACAAAGCAGGTCTCGCTACTGTTGCGTCCTTTAGTGATGATAAAACTGAATTCGACTACCTATTTCCTTGCAATACGTAACTTTTGTGCTCTCGATATTTATATGATTTCTTTTAAGGTCCTCTAATGTAGTTAAAATTGATAGGGCCATTGTGGGCTATATGCTCATGTGTGAAGAGAAAGCGAGTGAGTGCATTTTAGTGCTCACACAATCCCTGTCGCATTTAATAAATCTTCGTGACCTTACACCGCAATTGCAGGAATATATGCGAATATTTTAGCTCTTCGAAAGCTTCTGGTGAACTCACTGACACTCGCTTTATCCTCAGACACAGAATTGAAATGCATCCTCATGGATGCATTTGAATTAAAATAAATTTTTTAAACTTTTTTTCCGTTTCTCTTGTGCGTCACTATGGTTTCTTTTTAAATGAAATGGGGCTGGCACACTGGCGTAAACAGTACTACTTCATGACCAATTTATGTAAGCTCTGTCGTCATTGGCCTCGTGTAATCATAACAAGCTTAAAGAAGTTTAGTTTTAATTGCATTGGCAATTATGTGGACACACCAGGCCCACTTGCGCCATCGTCATCGGCATCGCCGTGATCCTTACAAAGACCGAGTGCGAGAATGTGCGAGGGGGAGCCGACGACCGTGGCACAATATCCGGCGCGCAAGGGATGAAGGCGGGGACGAACGGCGCCGAACGTCTTCCATCGCGCGCAAGGCAGCGGCGACTGCGTATAGCGCGGCCCTACTGGAAAGCATCTGCGACGAGCACAGGGTGTGCCGAGTGCTGATAGCTTCGTGTGCGCTCTGTTCTCGCCGCTTAGTTCGCGATGAACGGAGAGGCAGCACGAAGGTCAATTACCTCGCTGCTGCAGCTGCCCTCCCTCACGCCAGCGTTTTGACAGCGAGTGTCTGCGGTCATCGCGAAAGCTGTATTCATGTTTGCTTGTGCGTGCGTGAAACCACGCTTGTTAATTTAGGCACATCACAGTCGAATTGGAGGACGTTCATCACAGCGTTTAAGCGAGTAGTTAACATCGCCGCTCTCCTATTTTATGAATGTCGTCACGACATTTAAGCCAACAGCCTGACTTAGTAATTTAGTTAGTAAGCGAGTCTTTACAATTTTAAGCGGCAGGTAAAACTACTATCCTTACCTCGCACCGCTGTCGGATAATATGCTATTGCAATCAATGCTTGGCCTTTCGTTTGAAATGGCGACATTTTTCAGCTTCTATAAAAACCAACATTTAAATGCAATCTTCATCACCAAAGTGCACAGCTACATTGAACCATATTTTTCTCTGTATATATCGTTTGGTACCGTCCCATCTTCTATGGCACTGTGTAAAGAAAATGCAATCATTGACCATTTCTTGCAAATTTAGGGTCAATATACATGCCAAATAAAGCTCCATATAAATATTTTGCTCAGGAATTAAAGTTTGTCCCTAACTTCGCAATCTCTTTTTTTTTCGCCTGCTCAGCACTAGTGCCAACGTTTTTAAACGTTGACTGGTGTTTAGGCGACCGAGCGTGTTAGTGGCCATTTGCAAATTCATCTGTGAAACATGCAGATTATGCTGATTTTGGGAAATGTTATCTAATTGTCTCACAAAAATTATATTTAAAGAAAGAAATATTTACTTGGTCCCGAAGATTACGTTTCAAATAATCCTAATTTCTCTAAATGTTGTTTCTTTTGAATGTTATACATCTCTATAACTTGTACGAATTTCTTTCAAGTTCCTTTTGTTGGAATACAATTTGTACAAAATGCACTTAACCCCTCTATTATGCTTTCGCCTTTCTGGATGCTACTGCCCCCTTAAAGCACAGGGTCCTTCACCAATTAATGCTAGTGGGCAAGTGCCACGGTTTAAGAAGAAGTGAAGCACGCGAGTACGAAGCATTTTCTCAACTGCGCCTGCCGCCCGATTCTTGGCCTATCCCCCTTAGTGGGTGCGAGCCATAACGGAGGTGCATCATCATCATCATCATCATCATGCGCCTGCCAACCTTCCTCAGCGCAACCATGGGTAAGCGACCATCGCTTTGTTAAGGTATTTCTCGTAGTCCCAGCACACGATAGAGAAGTGCGTAAATCCGCTAATTCGTTTATCACTAAGAGAGGTGAAGAAACTGCTGTATGAAGCCTAGCCCTCCGATGGTGAGTGCTAGCGATCAGGATCACGGCGATGGCTCCACGCGAATAAAATGAAGGCTGTAGCAGCTTACTACGAGAAAATGATGTGGTTTATTCAGCTTATATACGCAGGGATCGTCCTACACGTCAATTAGAAACAAGAAATACTTTTCCTCAGTCCTTCCCTAACGCAAACATTTTGTGGCTTTATATGGTTGTCACTGCATTTCTGGCAGTTATCTTAGGTACGCTGGACATATAATGTAGTTCACGTCCATAGGTGATAGACTAACAAACCAACTCCCCGTGTTGTTTTGACTAGCAAGTTACGGTTTTCCTAGAATAGTGTATATCATTGCTATAATGTACCGCTTTCAGGCATATCGGGGTCACGGATAAGGAGCGACAATAGTTACATTTATCAAGCTAGCACGTGTACACGTGTCCGCATTTTGTTTTAGGTGTCAATGCCACTCAGCTGGCGGGTATCGCTGCAGACTGCCGACAGGCTAAAGATGAATGCGGAGAGTTTACGCAGCTAATAATTAATGCGGTGCTAGTGCTTCAACCCAGACTCTTGTGAATATGGTGCTAACAGATAATAAGATAAAGACTAACATAGAGCAGGCTCATGGGAGCTGCGACAAATACCTGCATATGCGTTCGCATAGCAAATTGGCGTTCGCTGACAGACACAACAATTGCTTGTAGATTCGTGATCTTGTCGATAGGCCAACTTTCTGAAGCCGATGCCAAAGAAAATATGAGCCCTAATGTAGCCAAGAAGTTGCTTTTAGATAGCAAGATGACATCGCGCAGTACACCCGAATGCAGCTGTCACGCGGCATCTGGTGTTCCTTACTACATGGCTACGCGGCAGAAGAGTATGTAGTTATAAGCCGGGAAACAGCATGCAAAGAACAAAGAGGGCACCAGTGGGCTTATCATGCCTGAAGAGGGCAGGATGAGCAAAACATGAGCATTTTGCTAAGCATTTTAGCCAGGGTCATTTGAATGCACCGTAGAAACATTTACATTCGTTTCCGTAGCGGGGAAAGGTGACTATAATGACCGAGCACCGCTGAAAGGGCTTTCTCTGTTGGGCACATCACCAGAAATGAAGGCTGTGGGCCCAGCGATGCACTTTAAGGGGAAGCTATACCAAGCCGGCAATAGGGAAATGAAACTAGAAATTTTGATATGCACAATACCACAAAAAAACCACACTCATTCACTTCAATGTAGCAGCAATAGTCGCCCCAACTTTCCATAAGCTGTTTCAGCACCTGTTAGTCACTCTTTATACTAATGAGCTCGATCTTGGCTCAAACTTCTGAAGACTTTCGTCAGCCCCATGGCTCATGAATATTAATTTGCGGATGACATTACACTTGCACAGCAAAGTGGATTCAGTTCAATAAGCAGTACGACAATAAGTTTGTTTCATTCACCCAGCATTTGTTCTTTAATTATTCCCTCATGCATTTTTATTTCATTTCTTCAGTTCCGCCTTCAATGAGTTGTTTGTTATCAATATTTTAGGAAACATTCCATCAGGCGATGACTGACAATTTAGCGAACCGTGCCGATGTAAAGATGTGAAGAAACACTTCAAAGAAAAACAAACAAACAAACAATCCACTATATCTGCTATATCTTCGTGCCTACCTGTAACTTAAGTAACTCACGGAAACATTTATAAACAAATTTAAATTTTCCTTTACGTAAACCGACATCTGCGAGTGCACATATTGCCACCAGCAGTAATGGGTACAGTGCTAAGAGGCAGGCACGGACAAGAACAAAGTGCGCGTGCTTCTCCGCCCGCTCCATAGCCAGCCCCCAGCGTCGTGTTTTTCAGGAGCCGCTACCCTCAATAAACGTCGCGTCGCCCGTTCTCTCACAAGGCACGTGACAATATGCAGCCGCGTTGTAAAAGAGGTCAATAAATATATCCTAGATGAATATATGCGATTTCCGATTGCCCAATATAAGGTTGCTTGTAAGTCCTTCAAAATAAAATGTTTAATGCATTCAAATTCGTAGAATTATCGCCTTTTTCTACACCAAAGGACCACCAATGTCTGCAAGACATTGCTATATCAGAGGTATTTGGTGGTTCGTGCGAGAATGATACGTAAATCCGTCATACAGAGAAAATGCTAAGGCGCGGTTAGCTTAAATTGGTCACGGATACTAAATTTTCCAGGAGGCAGCTGTGGTCTTTGCGTACACATTATTTTCGTGCTATTTTTGCAGATGGAAGGTCTACGATGTCCAGCGGAGTCGGTAAGTTGTTTCAGCATGTCTCCGGGAAAGTACACAGGCATCTCACTGTCTTTTTCTCGTCAGAACGCCGAAAACGGAGACTGGCTGCTGCTCAAAGGTGTAACTTTGTCACAGCTGTCAACTGGATCTTTAAAGCGAAACTTTCTTACCGAGTTATGTGGCCTTTAACGCCGAGCGCGTTTAACGGGATGGCGCCATCTAGGAATGGCGCAGCGAAGATTTTGTTTACGAGTGTACCGTTTCAAGCATAGAGTTTCGTAAAAGAATTACTGGAGTGCACTGGGGCGCTAGGTTCTACGGGAGCTGTAAGCAGGGTTATTATAGGGTGGTTGGTGGTTAGTACGTGGATTTGCCTAAACTTCGTCCTTTTGGCTTCAAACGGCTTTGTGACTTTACAAGCTTGTGATATTCAACAAGGAACGGCGTATAAACACGTCAATAAACATAAATAAAGTAGTCCGACGACAAGATTCGAACACAGGGCATATATTACACAAGCCTGTGATTGAAACAATTACGCCACGGACACATGCGTCGACAGGTGGCATAGAACACCTTTTGTCGCAGGCAAGCCAGCACGTTGAGACGCTGGGCGCGTTTCGATGCGCCGTTGCACTAGAAGGAACCTACACGCTAGAAACACCGCGAGTGCAACAAGACGCCGTGGACACCAGTAAACATTGAGAGTATATATATATATATATATATATATATATATATATATATATATATATATATATGTGTGTGTGTGTGTGTGTGTGTGTGTGTGTGTGTGTTATTTTTATGCCTGGATTACTTCTGCCTCGTCTTCTCTCTGTCCGAGCCCGCAGTCCGAGCGCACGAGCCTAGGTGCATCCTTCTCGTCATTACACTCTGCCACGCTGCGGAAGATAGCTCCATTGGTTGTGAGGGCACGCCATGATGGAAAACTAGGGAACGCCGTCCTGTGTGCAGCCTGCATCTCTGGGGGTTGGCACTGAGTGTTGCAATCGGGTCGCATGTCTCGTCGACGATTATCCCGTCGCAACTGGGCACGTAAGGCAGGAGATCGTGCACGATGAGCAGCCGCTCTGCTCAGCCGTCGCGTGCTTCTTCGCAATGTTGCCGCATGATGATCGAGGCTCGTCGCTGCGTTCGCATCAGCTGCGCTTGACGAAAAAGTTGCAGTGGCTTAGCTCGGCTATGCTAGGATCAGTGGCGTAGCCAAGGGGGGGGGGGTTGGGGGGGTTCAAACCCCTCCCCCGACATGTTTTGCAACCCCCCCCCCCCCCCCCCCCCACTAACCCACCCTTTTTTCTCGTCGCTTCGCGCTGACATATTTCAAGACACCGGTGCTACTTTCACACTTTGATTCCTGGGCGCTTCCGTTTGGGTTGGTAATTTACAGCGAATCATGTCTGCATATGGAAAAAAACTGTCACGGTGTTTGTCAAGGCCTTGACACTCTGTGAGGTTTTGGGCGCGAATGTGGCGTCCGCATTCTGAAACAACAAATGCGCAACAAATGCGCAACAAATTAAGCAACAAATGTGGCAGCCGCATTTTAGATGAAGGCGAAAATGCTCGAGGCCCGTTTACTTACATTTAGGTGCACGTTAAAGTCCCCAGGTGGTCTAAATTTCCGGTATACATTTCCGCCGCTTCCCTTCAGGTGCCGGTTAGGCCGCGTTCGCGTAGGAACTTGGTCTCGAAGCTGTCGGAAGCGGCAAAATCTTGCAAAAATCCGCCCGCCTAGGCGGCAAAGCAGGCAGAAAAACAGGCGGCGAGCCAAATTGGTCTCGGGCCGATTTTTTCGCCATGGCGAAGCGGAAACGCGGCGGAAAGTCGTTCTGCTCGGCCGGAAGCTACACTAGCATGTAAACTTCCTGTCGTAACATTGAACATGGCACCAAAAGTGTAGGCTGTAATGCTAATCGATGCGATCAAGAACCACCCCTTCCTCTACGACAACAGTGGCACTCAAACGTGCTGTCAGCAATACTCGCGATAGTATTCAACGTCGCGCGACAGGAGGTACGGCAACGAAGCCTCGGCGTGACCCAACTTCTTACACTTTTGCAAAGCCAGGCGAACCCACCACTGCCGTTTCCGAGGTTTTCTTGTCTTCCGTTTATTCATTGTCGATTTCAAGAAAACAAGTAAGTAGAAGTATAAAAGCTATTGTCTTCCACTTCCATGGAAGACAATAGTTAGGCAGATTCCTCGTTGGCGCTCCATAATTCTCCTCGCACGTGCACGGTATGTTGCAGAAGTCGCAGGGTGCTTTTCTCGTCGCGACGATAGATTGGGAGCGTAGGTCTCACGTAGGACGCGCAGGCTTCGGCGAGCCTCAACACAAGGGCCAGCCCGGGTTTTAGTTTTGGTGTTCCCGTTGCCGCTTTCGTGTCCTGGAGGCGCCGAAAATAATACGAAATGATGAAATGTTATTACAACTTGTAAATCAAAGCTATTAAAGAAATATAATCACGCCTATAGGCAGCAACCTGTGATACAGCGCTACCGCGCCCGTGTTAGGAGAATTACAGAACGCAAACGAGGAACTTACCGAAGGTCGCAGATGACACGCGAAATTGCGCAAGATGATCACTTTTGATGACGGGTGGGTCAGTGAATGAACATACCGCTCGAAATAATGCGATAATGAGCGCCACCACGCCGACAAACGTACGCAGACTAGATGGATGT
>NW_023607040.1:0-16574 GCF_013339745.2 Dermacentor silvarum | reverse complement strand
GGAGCGGTGTGGATTAAGAGCAAACTGGGATAGCTGATATTTTAGTTGACATTAAGAGGAAAAAATGGAGCTGGGCAGGCCATTTAATGCGTAGGATGGATAACCAGTCGATCATTAGAATCAATAGAATAGATACTAAGAGAAGGGAAGCGCAGTCAAGGATGGCAGAAAACTAGGTGGGGTGATGAAGGTAGGAAAATTTGCAGGCCCAAGTTGGAATCAGTTAGCGCAATACAGGGGTAAATGGAGATCTCAAGGAGAGACCTTCGTCCTAGAGGGGACATAAATATAGGCTGATGATGGTGATTATTATTTGGTTTTCTAAACCAAAGTTGTTAAATAAAGAAATCTTTAAACTCACGCCTGTGGCATGTGTTTCGGTTCTTCACCATCACTACAACGTGATACCTCACGTAGATGCCTCTCTGCCCATGTTCAAGGCACAGCCGCCAAGCCGTGAGTGAAGCACAAGCCATGGCGACCACACCAATGTAACCACCTCTTCATTTTCATTTTGAGCTCTTCATTTTAATGCGATTAGCATTCTTTAGAAACTTCGCGCATTTTTTTGGTTTGTGCGTCCGTATCTAACCTCTTCCACGCCACGCTGGGCCAGAACTTGTACCATTGAGTAGGTAGAACACTGACATGTGACAAGGGGTAAATGCCCGAACAGGCAACTTTGGCCATTGGATATGTGCAGTTGGCCTCGGGAGACAAGGCATGTGAAAATTTTTGGCCAATTTTCAAGAATGGGTGTGCGCCACTGGATAGGTGCCCGATTGGACAAACAGAACATGAGAGGACATTCTTGCACGTAAACTTCACAGGTGCACGTTTAGAGGCAAATATTCGGAGGTAATTACAAGTTATCTCTCTAACCGACGGCAATGTGTTTTGATGAAGGATGTGACTTCCTCTGCACAAACAATACTCACCAGAGTACTAAAGAGCTGTGTTCAGGGGCCTGTTCTGTTCAGCTTATATGCCAGTGATTTGATATCTATTCTTAAATTCCCGGAATCTCTGGCGTCCGCGGATGATGCAGCAATAATGTTTGAAAGCGACACATTGGATGGACTAGAGGCTGCTATAAATAGGGAGATAAATATGTTCATAGATGGCTTAGCAGTAATTAGCTTATCAGTATTTAGAAGAAAGCAAAGTGTGCAATCTTTCATTCGAAGAAAAAAATTACAGATTGTGAAAATTTCCGAGTAAAGTGCGGATAATAGGTTTTCGGATCAAGTAAAATCTCTTAACTATCTAGGTGTCACTTTTGAATCCAATATGAATTGAGGATCTCACATTAAGAATTTCTGCAATAAAGTGACACATGGGGGCATATTTTGTTAAGGGCACGCAAATTGTTTCCTACGTATATCTTGCACCAACTCTATTTAGGTTTTCTTCCCACACACCTAGTCTATGGTGCTGAGTCCTGGGGAGCCACATATCCTAGCTATCTAAAACCACTTAGCAAAATACGAGAAGGCGCAATAAGAGTTATAATGCTCCTTTATTCAACAGATCACAGGCCAGCTCTTTTTAAATCACTTCGGATTTTGCCACTGAACAGTGTACACATAAACAAGGGCACCCGAGTCACCCATGAAGTGTTAGCAGAGAACGAACCACTTCCGTTAAGCATATTTACTTTACCTGCACGAAATACGAGAGCTTACACTACTAATCACTTTAAACTGCCTGCCTGTAAGGATGCTTATGAAAAGAGATTACTAGAATTTAACGGGGCCCTAATTTGGAATTCTCTTTCCCGTAATGTCAAAATAGTCACTTTTTACGAGCGCTCAGGCAGTTTTAATAAATGTGTGAATGCTATTACTGTGAGTTATGAGATTCTTGTTTATTTCGTGATATTTTCATAAAGTTTGTGTGCGCCGTATGTTATGTTGCTGCAAACAAAAATATGCAATTTGTTAAATGGGCCTGCCACTGGCCGTGATGGCTATGGAGTCTAGCAATGCTTTTTGTATGTGTAGTAAATTTTTGGTGCAAATAAAGAAATTGTTGAATGAATACGAAGTGGAAAAACTCGGCAACAAAAAGTATAAGTCAGCTACACAGAAGTTAAAAACTCGGCATCAAATGCAGACGAGTGTAGAGAAAGAAGTGCGCAGAATGTATCGGAGAGTGCAGTGAGCGAGGAGTGTCGAACGGCAGAGAGCTGAAGAAGATGTGGCTAACAAAAAGTTGAATAAGCCCGCTACACACAAGTGAAGAACTTAGCAATATGGTGTGTCACTAGACTAACCCAGCGTTCACCACAATGATATCAAGATTTGTGGTGATATATATATATATACATATATATTGTCACGAAGATAATTAATTGGGGCTCGCCGAAAGAGAACAGCCTTCTTTAATGATGGCCGACACTCAGGAGAACGCGCGCACACCTGCGCCCTTCATCGTCTTCTCTCTGGTGATCTTGTGCCTGTAGTGGGCAGCTTACTTCGCGTCATTACTCCCCACGTGAAGAGTGACCGTCCCGGTCGCCGGTCGGAGAGGGTAAAGAGCGAAAGAGGACGTGGGAGAGAGTGGATCAGAGGGACACTTCTTCGCGGGCGTAGTACGGCTTCATCCGTACTACGTGGACAATCTCGGCTCGTGCCCGCCGTCGGCTAGAGCTCATATTAGTACACTGAGGGACGACCTCAGAGTACTAATACTCAGAGTACTAATACTTCACGTCGCTGAGTCGCCTGATGATCTTGTACGGGCCAAAGTATCTGCGCAGTAATTTTTCCGACAGCCCCTGGTGACGGACGGGTGTCCACACCCAAACGTAGTCGCCGGGTTCGTACTGAATGTTCCTTCGGCCACTGTTGTAACGGTGGGCGTCGGCACTCTGCTGGTTGCGGATGCAGTTGCGAGCAAGCTGTCGAGCTTCTTCGGCTTTCCGGATGATGTCGTCAGCATTGTCACTTCTTGTTGTTCTGTTGTCTACCGGGAGCATGGCGTCTAAAGGTGTTGTTACGCAGCGCCCATAAACCAGTTCAAATGTTGTGAATCGGGTGGTTTCCTTCACAGCCGTATTGTATGCGAATGTCACGTATGGTAGAAATCGGTCCCAGGACTTGTGCTCTACGTCAACGTACATCGAGATCATATCGGCCATAGTTCTGTTGAGGCACTCGGTTAGTCCATTAGTTTGTTGGTGATAGGCCGTGGTTTTCCGCTGATTGGTGTGGGTCAGCGTGACGATGTCCTGCATTAAGTCAGCAGTAAACGCAGTTCCTCGATTGGTTATTAAGATGAAAGGGGCCCCATGACCTAGCACGATTTCATGGACAAAGACATCGCGACTTCTGTAGCGGTTCCGCGGGGCACAGCTTTGGTTTCTGCGTACCGCATTAGGTAGTCCGTTGCGACGACTATCCATTTGTTTCCGGCGGACGACGTAGGGAACGGACCGAGGAGATCCATGCCCACCTGTTGAAACGGTGCTGGAGGAGGGTTTAGGCGTTGCAGAAGACCAGCAGGTTTCAAAGGTGGAACCTTGCGCCGTTGGAAATCACGGCAGCTTCTCACGTAGCGCTGAATGGACGAGAACGGTTGTGGCCAGTATTACTTCTGGCGTATGCGCGCTAACGTCCTGGCGAAGCCTAAGGGTCCGGCACACGGGTCGTCATGACCCGCCTGCAGTATTCTTCGCGCAGTGAAACTGGGACGACAAGAAGGAACGTTTCTTGGCTGTTTTCGAAGTTTTTTTGTAGAGCACGTCGTTCCGGAGGCAGTAAGAATTCAGACCTCGTCACATTGGTCGTGGAACAACAACGTCGGCTCCCTGAAGGTATCTGATAAGGGGAAGCAATGTACTGTCTGCACGTTGGAGGTCAGCCATCTCGACAGTGTCTACTACACCAAGAAACGGGAAATCTTGTTCTAAGTCACTGGGCTTTCAAGGTATCGGTGCACGTGAGAGGCAGTCAGCGTCGCCGTGCTTCTGTCCGGATCGATATACCACTGTGACATCGTACTCCTGAAGGCGGAGGCTCCAACGAGCGAGGCGACCTGAAGGGTCCCTAAGACTCGCAAGCCAACACAGTGAGTGGTGGTCGCTTACTACGCGAAAAGGGCGGCCGTAAAGGTAGGGTCGGAACTTGCCGATGGCCCAAACGACAGCTAGACACTCCTTTTCAGTCGTGGAATAGTTGACCTCCACCTGTGTGAGACTGCGGCTCGCGTAGGCTAGTACTCGTTAGGCGCCGTCTTGCCGCTGAACGAGTATAACACCGAGCCCACGTTGCTGGCGTCTGTGTGGGTTTCTGTGTCAGCCTTGTCGTCGAAATGCGCGAGTACGGGGCTGTTTGCAGTCGCTTCCGCAATTCTGTAAGGGCTTCCTGTTGTTCTTCCGTCCACTCGAAGGGTACATCCTGGCGTGTTTGTCTCGTTAATGGTTCGGCGATCCTTGAAAATCCTTCGACAAAACGACGGTAGTAAGCGCAGAGACCTAGGAATCGCTGAACTGCCTGACGCGAAGTAAGCTGCCCACTACAGGCACCGATCGTCAGAAGTCAGCTGCCCACTACAAGCTCAAGATCGCCAGAGAGAAGACGACGAAGGGCGCAGGTGTGCGCGCGTTCTCTTGAGTGTCGGCCATCATTAAAGAAGGCTGTTCTCTTTCGGCGAGCCCCGATTAGTTATCTTCTTGACATTTTACTGGTGGAGGTGCTGAGTATATGATACCATTGCCGGAGACGCAGCGTACCCCTGACTGATACCCAGTGAGTAGTCCGGGAGAGATTACTCCTGTGCACGCACGCACCAGCCGCCGCCTTCAAGGGCTCCAACCTGAGCACGGTCTGTTGCCCGATCGTATCCGGACGATAAACCTGAGCCCACAGTCTCCTGCTGCGGCTGTTCCGCCGGCGCAGTTCATCTTCAACCAGTCACAGACGCCGATTGCATTCCACGGAGATGCTACTGAAGACGTGGAGGATTGGCTAGACCACTTCGAGCGGGTCGCCGAATGCAACGGATGGAACGAAGAGCGCAAGTTGCGCAAAGTGTACTTCGCTCTCCAAGACTCCGCGAGGACATGGTTCCATAACCATGAAGCGACATTGACTTCGTGGCTCGAGTTTCGACAGCAGCTGATCGCCACATATTCCAACATGGACATGAAGGAGCGAGCGGAGCTGGTAATACAGGCAAGATTCCAAGCCCCGAACTAGAGCGTGACCACGTATGCTGAAGACATGGCTCGGCTCTTCAGACATGCGGATGCCTCAATGGCCGAAGACAAGAAGGTCCGACATTTGATGCGTGGTGTGAAGCAAGAGATCTTTGCTGGACTGATTCAGAATCCGCCCAGAACACTTGCGGACTTCCTTGCTGAAGCGACAGCAACGGAAAGGGCCCTTCGACTGCGTGCCAGACAATACAACAGTAACGTGATGGAACTTTCGCACAGCCCCTCCAGCATGACTTCAGGAAACCACATCGACGACCTACGCGAATTGATCAGGGCTGTGTAAGAGAATAGCCTTCTTTAATGATGGCCGACACTGAAGAGAACGCGCGCACACCTGCGCCCTTCGTCATCTTCTCTCTTGCGATCTTGTGCCTGTAGTGGGCAGCTTACTTCGCGTCAATATATATATATATATATATATATATATATATATATATATATATATATACCTGGCGTGGTTCCTGGTTCAGAGAATGATTGTAAGTTAGGAACCCAACTCACCAATGTTAACCGAGAATTTGTGCTTAAATAAAAGGTCAAAACAACAGGTACCGAACTAGAAGTCGGCAGAATTGACTATGGAAAAAATAAAACGCCCAAGACAGAGTTTACAAAATGGCGCACAGTACGTGCGAATGTAGGTTGAAGTGCCGAATTGGCATTCGGTGAAAAATAACGTTTATGTAAACAAACACAACAAACTGGATTGTTGTTGCCCATGCACATGTTCATTGACCTTGGCTTGGCCTCTTCAGCTGCACGTCTGTCTTTCGGCTAGGAATAGGATATAAATTCGAATTTATTAATGGTTCCACTAGAATATAACAGTGCTTCCCTAAAGGTTCATGAAAGGTTTGAAAATATTGTAATCTTTAAAACAGGTCCTCAAACAAATCAGCTATGCATTTAAATGAAACCCTTTTGTAAACATTGTTTCAGTTATTTCAGGAGCCACAAATAACATTTTGGAACTGGGGGAATGAGTGATAGGAGGTTAGATAATGGCCTCAGGCATCTTATTTTGTAGTCATCGCGTCACTGTTTTTTACTCTAATATGACATAAGCCAGACCCTCATGGAGCGAACTTCCTCGACGATGTTCGCGCGTCATAAAATGTAGCGAGACGCGCCGCCATGTTTTCGCCTCACCGCCCCTCATGCGACCATCCAGCGGCGAATGCCGCCGAGCCGCTATTAATGTGGCCAGCGGTGAAGCAGGAAATTACTGTTTTTAATTGTAACCCACAGTAAGGTTTAGCATGTTGCGACACTTAATAACGTCATACTCTGTGGTTTTTAATTTTTCTTGAGTTATTTCTTCTACATTTTACGCTTGGTTAGCCGCAACCCCCCAGAAAGCACAGAAAACAGCTCTGCCAACATTGTTTCAATGCGGATACAGTGGGTAGTGTCATTAGACAGCTTTGGTTTAACGTAAGGGTAATAGCGGGGTTAAGGGAAACAGTGTTACCGTTCCGCAAACGAACTTTGCAGAGAGTTTTAGTATAGCGTGATAGCGTAGTTTACGTGCGGAACGCCATTTCATAACGCTTTGAATTTCGCATACATTGGGCACCTAAGTAATTCTATGTGTGTGTGCGTCCGGAAAGTGCGAGAGGCAGCCCAATGGAAGCCAGGAGCGCGTTGTATTTTTATTTCCCATGTCCGCCGATCTGCAGCGAAACAGACAAGCAGTACAAGCTGTCTACCATAGCCTCCGAAATCTTCCCATCTCAGAGGCCATATGCCGTCGTCACGCCTATCTCCCAACTTTACCGACAGGTGCCGCTCGCATCTCAAAGAAAATTTCTCTCGTTAGGCTTAGGGGCGTTCGAAACAACAAGCGATCTCGAAAATTCGTCAAGATTAGCCATAACACTCTCTAGTCGAAGCGGCATGAGACTAAGCAAAAGCCGTTAGCGCAGTCATTAGCTACGAACGAAGTGAATTCTACAAAAACAACGCCAAATTCAGTTCGAAGCGGGCGACCGGGACCGCTGCCATCAATCCCATAATGCAACGGCCGGAAGTGCTGCCTCCTGATTAGATCAGGCTTGTCGCCGCGCGCTGAACGCTTCCGGCGGCGGGCGAAAATATCCATCCCCTCCAAGTCGGTGGCGCGCGTCCTGATTTTTGACGCCGGCCGACGAGCAGCCGCCGTCGGACGAAGTTCGCCGCTTGGACGCCGGAAATTCGTTATATGAGGGTCGGGCTATACGCTGTAATCTATGTGACTACGTCTGCACTCGTGTTTCAAATTGTTGAACGCCATCGTTCGCTATCTCGTGTTTTTTTCAGCGAACGGAATCGAATGTGTTGAATTTTTGTATATAGGGTGAATTTGGAGAATGAGAATGGAATTCAACTTAGTTGGCAGTTGTTTCTTTGTCAGTTTTAAGATATCAGTATCAGAATAAAATGATTCAACAACCATGTTTCTAGGGGCATGAACTGTGACTAGGTTGCTAACTCTGTAGTGGATGAAGTAGATCAGAGACGAGGGGCGGGGGGGGGGGGGTTGTTGAGGATGGGGAGAGGATGTGCTGGCTACAAGCGACTCTGTGAGTGCCAAGAGCCGCCAGTCGGTACAAGCGACAAAATTGCATAATTATTTTAGTCCTATTCTGTCGCGTTTTGCAACGAGAATGTTGCAGTATAGTTGCTTGACTAACACGGCTACCAAAACGGATAGAGGTGTGCTTAACTGTTAGGGTCTACAAAAGAACTAGAACAAAGAGAAAAATGAAACCGCCTTTTGTTGGGCACAGTGTAACAGAACACGCACACACACACAAAAAAATACGCGAACGAGCTGTAAGGCATTAAAAACCATTAGTCGCGTCATTCGACCGTCTCGACTGAACAAATCGGGACAGGGGACATTTACTTAACAGTCGGGAAAGCCCCGCTAAAGTTTGGACGCTTGGTAACCCTAACTAGAAATAAGGACAGGCTTGAATAAGTTGAATGCATCTTACAAGAAAATTGTCTTGGGTGATATGATATGAATAGTCACAACGAAATAAAAACAAATGCAAATGTAATCAATGTGTTGCACAATAAAGAAAAAAAAGCGTTTTGGCGTTTTACGTACCGAAACGAAGACATGAATGAGATGCATGAGGTGGTGGGGTATTATGAATAAATTTAGACTATCTTGGTTTCTTTAACCTGGACTTAAATATTGGTGAACGAGTGCTTTCGCATGTCGCCCCTATCGAAATGTGGCTGCGGTTTACGTCGAACTCATGACGTTTAGCTCAGCAGCGCAAAGCCGTCGCCACTAAACTACCACGGATGGTTAACATGAAAACAGCTCTATGTGCGTGTCACTCTTTGGTGTCTGTGTCTATATTGCGCTATGTTATTTTTTTATAATAAATTAAGAGTGATATACTATAGGTTCTGCACGCAGATATACCCCTAAAAAGACAAGAAGTTACAGAAGTGCAGTTGGTGCAGTTGAAAACGATTTGTGAATGTTGATATGTAAGAAGGAGACAAATTATTGACCGCTGTGTGCCTGCATCACCTGAGCTTTTAAGACCTCTTGCAATGGTGCTCTTCGTCGAGGACTCCATCTGACCGGAAGCCATCTTCACGCTTGGTGGATGTGTCAGGTACATTTCAAGACCTGAAACTCGTTGATCAGACAGTCCCTCTCTCTACTGGCATGCCTTACGGCGCTGAATAGCCCAATCATCGCCAGGTTTCGCCTGTTCTGGGTTCCGGTAGGATACGACATCAACGAGACCCACTGCTTATACTAGCAGCAATGAGCATGGCACCCAAGACTGGCGGTCGTCATATTATGATCTAGTGAGCGTGCATCGTATGTGCACGCTAAGTTCAACAATGTCACGTTCCGCCATTTTGGCATCGCCCATTTTTGGCTTCACAATCATGAGTCAGACCTTTCCAAGTGGTCGCATATAAAACGCGCTCCTCGAAACTCTTTGCTGGACCTGCTGTGTGCAAACTTCGTGCAAAACAACCTCTGGTTGGAAGTATTGTAAGTGCAATGACGAATTAAGTAACAATACCCTGGTGGTGAGCAGAATTTGTGCTCAAGCACTCAATAGGAGCAATTGTCCGCATGATAGATGTGCTAGTAGGCTAGATGGTTTACTGCACCTGTGTGGGCTATGAAACGAACATTACATCTGCGCAACGTGTACCGTGCGTAAGCAATTGTCTACCCACAGCTGCCCTGCGAACGCATATTTGCAAGCCTCGCGCAGAATCGGAGCACAAAATCCCTATTGCGTGATGTGTATTTATAGCTGTTTCACTTCCTGCACAGAAGAACATGAACGTTAAACTTGTTGGTGCGGTCCTGGCTGTTTTTCTCGCTGTTGCTTCCTCTGGACCGCGCTGCAGTAAGCGCGATTTTTTGTATGTCTAGTACTGCAATGCATAGACGTCGAAGTACCCCTAGTAGGGATGTGTACTTAAGCCCCTTACGTGTTCCCAGAAAAAGACTTCGCTTTTAGACAAACTGTGAAAATAAGAAAACAAAAATTTGCTTTGAAAGCAGGTAAATTTGAAAACACGAGGTCTCGCTAATACAGGTTACTGACTGTGATTCTGCTCTCAAATTTCCCCGTCAAACCTGTCTCGACCAGTTCAGTTGAAATAGCATGACTCTAATGAGTTAAACAAGAGTAATCGAACGATTAGCCTTTTCAAGAAAACAGCTTCTATGTGAAAGGCATTAGATTCTGTAATAATAACGAGTAACATGCGGGAGTACTTTAAACTACACAAAATTATGGGAGATTCAGATGCACTTAAAATCTACGTTAAGCGAAGCTTTCCAGAACCGTTTCAATTAAATGTTGTGCAACAAAACTTTTGATGCGTGTAATTTCGTGTTATTGCAAACGTAAGAACTTGCTTAAACATTGTTTTTGTCTAATAGAAAAAAAAACGCAAGCTGACGTGGTCTAGTGATACGCGACGTGGATACAGAGATGACACGCAGCCGAATGCGTCTTATTGCGAGTGGTGATGGATACTCTGCGAGCAAAGGTGCATGTAGATAGAAGTTTTAAGCATAGTGATGCATGTTTATTCCTTCAAACGTACGCAGGAGCTCGTGTTTATTCAATCACACTCGCATCCGCCGTGATGGCGTAGTGGCTTTCGTTTTGCGCTTGTGTAAGCTCGAAGAAGCGGGATCACATTCCGGTCGCGGCGGCCACATTTCTATGGGGGATAAATGCAAGTGCTCCAGTGTAGCATGCATTGGGGCACGTTATAGAGCCAGAGAGTGAAAATTATTCCGGACTTCCCCACTACGGCGTGCCTCATAATAATGTCGTGGTTCTGGCCCGTATAACTTCAGTATTTATATTGTTACGGGGAGGCAGACACAACAGTAAAACGTATTTACAATATATATTTACAAGGCTATGAAGCGCTGAACCATATAGGCGAGAGCGCGCCAGATCGAAAAACGTCTTCTTCATCGACGGTCCTCTTGAGCCATAGTACCGTTACATGACCCCCGGCCGCTGAAGCACCGTCACGGTGTTTGCTGTGGTGTGGGCGAGCGGTAGGGTTTAAGGCGGGATACGTGGACAACGTCTGTAGGTGGCGAGACGGAGGGAGAGGAAGACGCGAGAGGGCCAATTTCGTAAGTGAGGTTGGTTCCACGCCTTAAGACACGGTAGGGTGCGGAGTACCGGGAAAGCAATTTTTCGGAGAGTTCAACACGCCGAGTCGGAGTCCATAGAAGCACAAGGGCACCCGGAGTGTAGATAACGTCGCGATGACTGGAGTCATAGCGGTGCTTCTGGTGTCCTTGCGATGTAGTAAGGCGATGGCGAGCTATTTGGCATGCCTCGTCAGCTTTGGAAATGGCATCGTGGGCGTACTCAGTGGGGAAATGGACGGCATCGGGGATGATAGTGTCAAAAGGTAACTTTGGGTCGCGGGCAAACAGAAGATAAAAGGGTCAAAAACCAGCGGTATCATGATGGGAAGAATTGTAGGCAAACGTAAAGAAGGGCAACGCAACGTCCCAGTCTTGATGGTCAGAAGAGGCATACATAGAAAGCATCCAAGTTAGCGTCCAGTTGAAGAGTTTGGTCAAGCCGTTGGTTTGCGGGTGGTAAGCCGTCGTAAAGTTTTGTTTTGTCGCGCAGGAGCGAAGCAAGTCACCGAAAACTCTGGCGAGAAAGTAACGGCCACGGTCGGTGAGGAGTTGACAAAAGAATACGTGATGTAAGATGATATCGTGGAGCAGGAAATCAGCGACGTCCGTAGCACAACTGGTAGGGAGGGCGCGTGTAATTGCGTATCGGGTGGTGTGGTCTCTAGCAACGGCAATCCATCTTTTTCCAGAAGTAGAGGCAGGGAAAGAACCGAGGAGGTCAAGGCCTACTCGGAAAAAAGGGTCAGACGGGACGTCAAGGGGCTGAAGGAGGCCAGCAGGAGGCATTGGTGGTTTCTTTCGGCGTTGGCACGGTTCGCAAGCAGCAACGTAGCGACGTACGGAGCGGTGAAGACCGGGCTAGACGAAGCGACGCCGAATGCGGTCGTAGGTCCGGGAAACTCCAAGGTGACCAGCGGTCGGGGCGTCATGGAGCTGGTCGAGAACGCTCAGGCGCAGTTGCGTAGGAATGATGAGCAACAGCTCGCGTCCCTCCGGAAGGACGTTGTAGCGATAAAATGTGCCATCTTTAAGCACGAAGAGGCGAGGAGACGGATCGGGCGCTGCGGAATCCAGCTTCTGAATAAGCTCACGTAAGATGGCATCACGCAGCTGTTCATCACGGATGTGGCTTAAAGTGGAGAAGAGCGAGAGTATATAGGCAGGCGTTTCATCGGATGCTTCAGGCGGATCTGCGGGATTGCGGGACAATATTAAATTATTTAATTAACATTCGCAAAGCAACATACGCTACCATGGAGTCTACGAGGCTTGACTTCTGTGAACGTCATCTGTCCTGTAAATGTGGTTCGAGCTTCACATTTTCTGCTCAGAGTTGTGTGAAAGACGCACTGCTGCATTACCTTGGTGAGACACCAACGCCAAATCCGAGGAAAAAGCATAAACGGTATATCCATATGCTATACCTGAGCGACTGTAATGCGATAGGGTTATCATGAGCGTCATGATTCCACTGCGTGTAGGAGCGGATCGCTTTTCGAAGCACATTAAATCTATTGCACGAACAAATATCGCACGCTGGTGTCAGGATCAGCCTAATAAGTCCCCACCGATAGAGTCTCAGGCATCGGTCCAGTTTTGATTTCATGAACTGCGGATTGGTTCAATTCGCAATTGCATTGTCGCAGGGATCAGCCCATATTACTCTGCAAGGAATCAAAGGAAACGCAGGAAATGAGTGAACCAGAGAGAGAAAGAGAGTGGGAAGGGGGTTGTTCAACAATAAAAGCTTCACTAACATTTCTGGTTGTTGCTCAAGGGACATGTCAGGAAAATATCCCCGCCTGCATTGCAGAGTATAAAAAACCATACTCAAATAAGTCATTTTCTTTCTCTTCGGCAGGTTATTTATATAATAAATGACAAGCTTTAATATACTCAGCCTCGCATTTACAAAGCCTCTAGCACTAACATTGTTCGCAAGAGAACATTTTAGGCAATCCTGATGCTAGACATTTATTTAGCGAAAGCGGCTTGCCAATGGTAATGTGCCGTTGCGCAATGACGTTTGCAAAAAAAAAAAAATCGTCGGCCCTTCCACTGAAACATACGGCTCCAGTGTTTATTACTGGGTTAATCCGAGAGTTCATTAAAGCATTTCTCAATTAGGAGGTTATACACACGTTGGCCTGCGACGGAGAGAACGACTTCACTAACGGTATGCCCGCAGTCCGCCGCTGTCGCTTGCGTTTGATATCACGAGTTTGCTCGGCGGCGTGGTTAGCAGCATTCACCCGCCGTTTCCACTTGCGATTCCTCGAAATTAAATTGCTTCAAAATCAAATCTATCCGTTACAGAAGAGAATGAATGTCTCATACCCCCTTAAGCAATGGATCATACCCCCGTAAACGCGGCCTCCCCATTACGATGAGAGAAGTGAAATTCTAGACTGGAATGATTAGCGGCAACACAGCCAGCTGTGGAAGCAGACGACGACGACGAACGCGGGAGCAGTGGCACGAGCGCGTTCCGAGCACGAGCACGAGCCAACGAACCTACTGCGGAAGAAGACAACGCTAGAACCAATGCTGATGATGATTGTTTTGTGCACACAGGCGATTTCGCCTATAGCCATTTACGATTTCGCCTAGACATATAAAGCTCTTCTTTAAAAGCTTTAGGTGACCTTAATGCTCCCTTTAAGTGTCTTTAATGGGGCTAGCCCCAAGAAGTTAGGCTAATGCACGCCCTTCTCCTACCACACCCAGAAGAGCACCTGACGACGTGTCCTAACTCGCCAGCGGAGCGCGCGTTAGCACACGAACAATGAATGGCTGACACCCCCTTAAGCAATGGCTCATACTCCCATAAACGCGGCCTCCCCATTACGACGACAGAAAAGTGAAATTTTACGCTAGAGTGATGAACGGCAATTCATCCAGCTGTGAAAGAAGACGACGACCACTATCGTGGGAGCAGTGGCACGAGCGCACCAACGAGCTATCTGTGGAAGAAGACGATGACGCTCGAGCCATTGCTGATGATGATAGTTAATCATCATAATGATGAGAAAGACCTGACGGTTAATTGGCGCTTTCCATAACTAAACTTATGCTCCTATATCATATATACCCTATACAATTCTTAACTTGAACCTGCTGGGTTTTTATTTTCACAGTTTCGGAGACACCTCATTTTCATGTTGCCTGAGGCCGACTTCCGGTGCGCTCCTTGAGAAACATATTGTCGCTAGGTGCTAGCGCCATAAAATCATTTAGATTTCTCCGACGCTGGGAGGAATAGAACACACGTCGCAAGGGCTCCCCGATGACTGTAACCCGGCACTTTAGCAGGCTGTGCCACAAATAAACAGTGCACGTGCGGCTTTTCAATGAACGTCTTTCGCGCCCATGCTTTAGCGAGCTACGCCATGAATGCACTGGGTGTGCGCCGCTCTTCGATGAACTGAGTATGGGCCACTGTGTGTGCGACAAGCGATAGAACTATTGTGAGCTTTCGCCGGCACCGGCGCGCCGCGCTTCTCGTCGCCGATGCCACGCACGGATTTCTGCGCAGCGCCACTAGATGGAGCTGCTTCTCCAGAAAGGAGCGCCCGGCTGCCGCATGACGCGTTTTTCAGCTTTCGCACGCATTTGTGCGCCGTGCATGTCAGAGGCTACGCGCAGGCTTCGCGACGACGCCATTAGATGGCTCCAGTGTTCCTAGGGAACTGCAAAAGAGGAGTCCTACTTCAGTACACGCCTCATACAGAAATAGTTTCTACGGTGACATGGACGTTGTGTCGCTATATTGGTGTAATATAGCGTCGACGGGTTGCTGATCACAAGGTGGCGGGATCGAATCGCGGCCACGGCGGCCGAATTTCGATGGGGGCGAAATGCAGAAGACACCCGTGTACTTAGCTTTAGGTGCACATAAAAGAACCCCAGGTTGTCTGAATTAATCCGGAGTCCCCGTGTACGGCGTGCCTCATCATCAGGCGGTGGTTTTGGCACGTAAAACCCCATATATTTATTTTCATCTTGAGATGGCTGCTACCAAATTTCTCGGACCTTCTACACTTCCTGGTAAATCCGGACAAATTAGCCTTTAGGAAATGTTGATTTGAATATGTATTTGTTTTATGTACACATTTACATTCAAAGCTGCTGGCCACTATCTGTTGGCAAAGCAGCTGGTTATAGGGTACATTGAGGGTACAATAACATTGTTTAGCAGACAACATCGCGTTGTAAGAATTGATAGCATCAACTGTTATTTCATGATATAACATTAATGACATCAATATCAGAGCCTAACGATGCTTAACAGCCCAAAATGAATAACGTGTGAACAAAACAAGCAGAAAGAAAGTATATGAAGTGTACAAGCAAAGAAATTGAATTTTTATAAGTTGCATGATCACATGAGAGAAGAGAAAAAAGTCTCAGTTTCGCCCGAAAGTCGAAGCATCGATTGCGATAGTAAATTACTAGACAGCTATACGAAGTAAAGAGGAGAGTAGTTTTTAACCGCCGTACAAACTCGTAAACATTCGCCTACTAACTAAATTAACAAGCATGGTGTCACGCGCATGAAGGCAAAGCTGCAAATCGGACTCGATGAGCGCGGACACTTGCTGTCAACACGCTGGCGTGAGAAAAATCCGCAGCTGCCGCCGGACTGCCGCCGGACTGCCGCCGGACTTCGTGGGACTACCCACGCACTTCGCTTCGTTTGCAACATGCCGTACGAGGTAGATTGTCCACGCCGGCCAATATATCGCGAAATGAAAACATGCTCAGAGCTGCGTTCCAATTTCGCATTAGGGATTCGTAATCGTCTGTGAATTTTTTCCCCTTTTCAATTTTATTTTCTCTTTTTCCTTTTTTGTCGCAAACTTGACGCGGAAATGGCGACGTCACCAGTTTTTTCTAGCACCACCAATAATTTATTATGTAACGAAGAAGACAAGACGACCACGAAGCAGTCAGCAAGCAAGCCACAGTGTTGGTGGTAACCACGCGCCCCGAGCTTGAGTTTGCCTGGATTTTGGCTGCGTGTCGCCCCGCCGCTTCTTGACGTTCATCTGACGTTTCTCGCCGTTCCTTGACCTTTACACGTCAATAAATCCGGTCCCGGGCGCTTCCTTCGGTTCCTGCACCCATTATGGTCAACGACACTTCGACTCAGAGTGACCGTTCAGCGGCGCCTGCCACCTGCAGCGCCGTGTACCGTCAGCGGGATCCGCCCATCTTTAACGGCTCAGGTGACTCAGATGTTGAAGACTGGTTGTCGACATATGAACGCGTCAGCGCCAATAACAAATGAGACGATTCAACGTAGTTGACTCACGCCATGTTTTATCTCATGGACGTCGCGCAACTGTGGTATCGCAATCACGACACCAGCATTCCCACTTGGTCCGTTTTCAAGACTTCCATTTCGGACATCTTCGGTCGGCCTACGGTCCACAAACTTCGCGCAGAGCAGCGTTTGCGTGAACGTGCGCAGCATCCTGGGGATAATTACACGGGCTACATCGAGGACGTGCTTAATCTCTGCAACCGCGTCATCCCCACCATGACAGCGGAGGAGAAAATGAAGCACATACTGAAGGGCATCGAGGACGACGCTTTTCAGATGCTGCTCGTGAGAAATCCCACCACGATCGGTGCACTCGTCTCATTGTGTCAGAGCTTTGACGAGTTGCGTAGGCAGCGCACGATCGCCCG